>NW_028227285.1:304908-430207 GCF_978045245.1 Mus caroli | reverse complement strand
ACTTTTTTCAGGGTTTCTCGCCATATTCCGGGTCCTTCAGTTGAATTTTTAATTTTCCCGTTTTTCAGGGTTTCTAACCATATTCTGGGTCCGATAATGTGAATTTTTAATTTTCACGTTTTTCAGGATTTCTCGGCATATTCTAGGTCCTGGAGTGTGAATTTTTAATTTTCAAGTTTTTCAGGATTTCTCTAAATATTCTTGGTCCTGCAGTGTGATTTTCTCATTTTCCACTTTTTTCAAGTTTTTTTGTAATTCTGGGTCCTACTGTGTGATTTTCTCATTTTCCACCTTTTTCGGGTTTTCTTGCCATATTTGGGGTCCTTCAGTGTGAGTTTTTATTTTTCTACTTTTTTCAGGATTTCTCGCCATATTCTGGATCCTACAGTGTGATTTTCTCATTTTCCACCTTTTTCAGGTTTTTCTGGTCATGTTTGGGCTCCTTCACTGTGAGTTTTTAATTTCCTACTTTTTTATTAAGTGTTTCTCGCCATATTCTGTGTCCGTGAGTGTGAATTATTAATTTTCACGTTTTTCACATTTTCTCGGCATATTCTGGATCCTGCAGTGTGATTTTCTCATTTTCCACCTTTTGCAGGGTTTCTCGCCATATTTGGGGTCCTACATTGTGAGTTTGTTATTTTCAACTTTTTTCAGGGTTACACGCCATATTCTGGGTCCTACAGCATGTATTTTTAATTTTCCACGTTTTCAGGGTTTCTAGGCATAAGCTGGGTCCTACAGATTGATTATTCTCATTTTCCACCCTTTTCAGGTTTTCTTGCAATATTCGGGGTCCTTCAGTGTGAATTTTTAATTTTCTACTTTTTTCAGGTTTTCTCGCCATATGCTGGGTCCTACTGTGTGATTTTCTCATTTCCATGTTTTTCAGGGTCACTTGCCGTATTCCAGGTCCTTCAGTGTGAATTTTTTTCCACGGTTTTCAGTATTTCTCGCCATATCTGGGTAATAAAGTGTGAATTTTTAATTGTCCACTTTTTTCATGGTTTCTCACCATATTCTGTGTCCGACTGTGTGAATTTTTAATTTTCAGGTTTTTCATGGTTGTTCGGCATATTCTGGTTTCTGCAGTGTGATTTTCTCATTTTCCACATTTTTCAAGTTTTTTCATATTTCTGGGTCCTACAGTGTGATTTTCTCTTTTTTCACCTTTTTCATGTTTTCTTGCCATATTTGGGGTCCCTCAGTGTGAGGTTTTACATTTCTAATTTTTCAGGGTTTCTCGACATATTATGGGTCCTACAGCGTGTATTTTTAATTTTCCACGTTTTTCAGTGTTTCTCAGCATATTCTGGGTCCTACAGTGTGATTTTCTCAATTTTGAAATTTTCAAGTTTTTTCGCATATCTTGGTCCTACAGTGTGATTATTCTCATTTTCCAACTTTTTCAGGTTTTCTAGCCATATTCTGGGTCCTACAGTGTGAATTTTGAATTTTCCTCGTTTTTCAGGTTTTCTCGCCATATTCTGGGTCCTTCACTGTGAATTTTTAATTTTCCACTTCTTTCAAGTTTTTTGTAATATTATGGGTCCTACGGTGTGATTTTCTCATTTTCCACCTTTTTCAGGTTTTCTCGCCATATTCGGGGTCCTTCAATGTGAGTTTTTAATTTTCTACATTCTTCAGGGTTTCTCGCCATATTCTGGGTCCTACAGAGTGTATTTTTAATTTTCCACGTTTTTCAAGGTTTCTCTGCATATTCTGGCTCGTACAGTGCAGTGTGATTTTCCCATTTCCTCGTTTTTCAGGTTTTCTTGCCATATTCCAGGTCCTTCAGTCTGAATTTTTAATTTTCCACGTTTTTCAGTATTTCTCGCCATATTCTGGGCAATACAGTGTGATTTTCTCATTTTCCACTTGTTTCATGGTTTCTTGCCATATTCTGTGTCTGACAGTGTGAATTTTTTATTTTCACATTTTTCAGTGTTTCTCGGCATATTCTGGGTCTTGCAGTGTGATTTTCTCCTTTTCCACGTTTTTCAAGTTTTTTTGTAATTCTGGGTCCTACAGTGTGATTTTCTCATTTTCCACCTTTTTCAGGTTAACTCTCCATATTCGGGGTCCTTCAATGTGAGTTTTTAATTTTCTAGTTTTTCAGGGTTTCTTGGCATATTCTGGGTTCTGCAGTGTGATTTTCTCCTTTTCCACGTTTTTCAAGTTTTTTCGCTATTCTGTGTCCTACAGTGTGATTATACTCATTTTCCACCTTTTTCAGGTTTTTTGCCATATTCGGTGTCTTTCAGTGTGAGTTTTTAATTTTCTACTTTTTACTGTGTTTCTTGCAATATTCTGGCTCCAAAAAGCATATTTTTATTTTTTCTCGTTTTTCAGGGTTTCTTGGCATATTCTGGGTCCTACAATGTGATTTTCTCATTTTCCACTTTTTTAAAGTTTTTTCGCATTTCTATGTCCTACAGATTGTTTTTCTCATTTTCCACAAGGTTTTCTCGCCATATTCCGGGTCCTTCAGTGTGAGTTTTTAATTTTCTACTTCTTTCAGGGTTTCTTGCCATATTCTGAATCCTACAGCGTGTATTTTTAATTTTCCACGTTTTCAGGGTTTCTGGCATATTCTTGCTCCTACTGTGCGATTTTCCAATTTTTGACTTTTTTCAAGTTTTTTTCCCCAATTCTCCATCCTACAGTGTGATTTTCTCATTTTCCACCTTTTTCAGGTTTTCTCAGCATATTCTGGGTCCTGCAGTGTGAATTTTTAATTTTCCACGTTTTTCAAGGTTTTTTTCCATATTCTGGTCCTATAGTGTGAATTTTTATTTTTCAACATTTTTCAGTGTTTCTCATCATATTCTGGGTCCTACAGTGTGAATTTCTCATTTTCCACCTTTTTCAGGGTTTCTTGCCATATTCTAGGTTCTTCAGTGGGAGTTTTTAATTTTCCATGTTTTTAAGGGTTTTTTTTTCGTCATATTCTCAGTCCCACAGTGTGATTTTTTCATTTTCAAACTTTTTCAGGTTTTCTCGGCATATTCTTGTTCCTACAGTGTGAATTTAATTTTCCACATTTTTCAGTGTTTCTCGCCATATTCTGGGTCCCACAATGTAAATTTTTAATTTTCGTCGTTTTTAAGGTTTTTTTTTTGGTAATATTCTTGGTCCGAAAGTGTGAATATTTAATGTTTCACTTTTTTCAGCGTTTCTCGGCATATTCTGGGTCCTACAGTGTGATTTTCTCATTTTCCACATTTTTCAATTTTTTTCGTAATTCTGGGTCCTACAGTGTGATTTTCTCATTTTCCACCTTTTTCAGCCTTTCTAGCCATTTTTCGGGTCCTTCAGTGTGAGTTTTTAATTTTCTAATTTTTTCAGGGTTTCTCGCCGTATTCTGGGTCCTAAACGTTGTATTTTTAATTTTTCACGTTTTCAGGGTTTCTTGGCATATTCTGGGTCCTATAGTGTGATTTTCTCATTTTCGATATTTTCAAGTTTTTTCGTAATTCTGGGTCCTACAGTGTGATTTTCTCATTTTCCACCTTTTTCAGGTTTTCTCGCCATAATTGGGGTTCTTCAGTGTCAGTTTGTAATTTTCTACTTTTTTCAGGGTTTCTTGCCATATTTGGGGTCCTTCAGTGTGAGTTTTTAATTTTCTACTCTTTCAGGGTTTCTCGCCATAAACTGTGTCCTATAGTATGTATTTTTCATTTTCCACGTTTTTCAGGTTTTTTCTTCATATTCTGGGTCCTACATTGTGATTTTCTCATTTCCACATTTTCAGGTTTTCTTGCCATATTCCAGGTCCTTCAGTGTGGATTTTTAATTTTCCACGTTTTTCAGTATTTCTCCCCATATTATGGGTAATACAGTGTGAATTTTAATTATCCACTTTTTTTCATGGTTTCTCGCCATATTCTGTGTCCGACAGAGTGAATTTTGAATTTTCACGTTTTTCAGTGTTTCTTGAAATATTCTGGGTCCTGCAGTGTGATTTTCTCATTTTCCACCTTTTTCAGGTTTTCTCCCCATATTTGGGGTCCTTCAGTGTCAGTTTGTATTTTTCTACTTTCTTCAGGGTTTCTCACCATATTCTGGATCCTACAGTGTGATTTTCTCATTTTCCACCTTTTTCAGATTTTCTCGCCATGTTTGGGCTCCTTCACTGTGAGATTTTAATTTTCTACTTTTTTATTACCTTTTTCTCGCCATATTCTGGGTCCGTTAGTGTGAATTTTTAATTTTCACGTTTTTCACATTTTCTAGGCCTATTCTGGGTCCTGAAATGTGATTTTCTCATTTTCCACCTTTTTCAGGGTTTCTCGCCATATTTGGGGTCCTACAGTGTGAGTTTGTAATTTTGAACTTTTTTCAGGGTTTCTCGCCATATTCTAGGTCCTAAAGCATGTATTTTTAATTTTCCACGTTTTCAGGGTTTCTGGGCAAAATCTGGGTCCTACAGTGTGATTATTCTCATTTTCCACCTTTTTCAGGTTTTCTCACCATATTCGGGGTCCTTCAGTGTGAATTTTTAATTTTCTACTTTTTTCAGGTTTTCTCGCCATATTCTGGGTCCTCCAGCATGTTTTTTTAATTTTACACGTTTTCAGGGTTTCTGGGCATAATCTGGGTCCTACAGTGTGATTATTCTCATTTTCCACCTTTTTCAGGTTTTCAAACCATATTCGGGGTCTTTCAGTGTGAATTTTTAATTTTCTACTTTTTTCAGGTTTTCTCGCCATATTCTGTGTCCTTCAGTGTGAGTTTTTTTATCTTCCTCCTTTTTCAGGTTTTTCGCCATATTCTGGGTCCTTCCGTGTGATATTTTAATATTTTATCTTTTTCAGGTTTTTTCGTCATATTCTGGGTTATACTGTGTGATTTTCTCATTTCCATGTTTTTTCAGGGTCTCTTGCCGTATTCCAGGTCCTTCATTGTGAATTTTTTTCCCACGGTTTTCAGTATTTCTCTCCATATCTGGGTAATGAAGTGTGAAATTTTAATTGTCCAGTCTTTTCATGGTTTCTCACAATATTCTGTGTCCAATAGTGTGAATTTTTAATTTTCAGGTTTTTCATGGTTGTTCGGCATATTCTGGTTTCTGCAGTGTGATTTTCTCATTTTCCACGTTTTTCAAGTTTTTTCGTATTTTGGGTCCTACAAGTGTGATTTTCTCATTTTCGATGTTTTTCATGTTTTTGTAATTCTGGGTAATACAGTGTGATTATTCTCATTTTCTACCTTTTTCATGTTTTCGCGCCATATTCGGGATCCTTCAGTGTGAGTTTTTAATTTTCTACTTTGTTGAGGGTTTCTTACCATATTCTCAGTGCTACAGAGGGTATTTTTAATTTTCCACGTTTCTCAGGGTTTCTCCCCATATTCTGGGTCCTAAAATGTGATTTTCTCATTTATGACGTTTTTCAAGTATTTTCGGAATTCTGGTTCCTACAGTGTGATTATTCTCATTTTCCACATTTTTCAGGTTTTCTTGCCATATTTTGGTTCCTTCAGTGTGAGTTTTTAATTTTCTACTTTTATGAGGGTTTCTTGCCATATTCTGGGTACTACAGAGTGTATTATTAATTTTCAACCTTTCTCAGGGTTTCTTGCCATATTCTGGGTCCTACAGTGTCTGTCTGTCTCTCTGTGTGTCTGATCCCCTGGAACTGTAGATGGCCCAGCATATAGTTGCTGGTAGTTGATCCCAGGTTCTCTGGAAGAGGAGACAATGCTGTTAATTGTTGAGCCCTTTCAGTGGCTCCACCTATCTTTAAATTTTTAGAAGTATATGTTAGGCTGTGTTTATGTACATATTATGAAGACCATAAGAGGGATTTAGATTCTCCAGAATCTGACACCCTCTTCTGGAGTGTCTGAAGACAACTACAGTGTACTTATATCTAATAAATACATAAATAAATAAATACATAAATAAATAAACATTATTTTAAAAGGATAAGAAAGAAAGAAAGAAAGACAAGGCAGGCCTGCCCTCCTTATCTCTGTCTGTCTGTCTGTCTGTCTGTCTGATCCCCTGGAACTGGAGATGGGCCACCATACAGTTGCTGGTAGTTGATACCATGTTCTCTGGAAGAAGAGACAATGCTGTTAATTGTTGAGCCCTTTCAGTGGCCCCACCCATCTTTAAATTTTTAGAAGTGTATGTGAATCTGTGTTTATGTCCATCATATGCAGACCATAAGAGGGATTTATATTCTCCAGAATCTGACACCCTCTTCTGGAGTGTCTGAAGACAGCTACAGTGTACTTATATCTAATAAATACATAAATAAATAAATAAACATTTTTTAAAAGGATAAGAAAGAAAGAAAAACCAGGCAGGCCTGCAATCCTTGTCTGTCTGTCTGTATGTATGTCTGTCTGATCCTCTGGAACTGGAGATGGGCCACAATATAGTTGCTTGTAGTTGATCCCAGGTTCTCTGGAAGAGGAGACAATGCTGTTAGTTGTTGAGCCCTCTCAGTGGCCCCACCCATCTTTAAATTTTTAGAAGTATATGTGAGGCTGTGTTTATGTACATCATATGCAGACCATAAGAGGGATTTAGATTCTCCAGAATCTGACACCCTCTTCTGGAGAGTCTGTAGACAGCTACAGTGTACTTATATCTAATAAATACATAAATAAATAAATAAACATTTTTTAAAAAGTATAAGAAAGAAAGAAAAATCAGGCAGGCCTGCCATCCTTATCTCTGTCTGTCTGTCTGTCTGTCTTATCCCCTGGAACTTGAGATGGGCCACCATATAGTTGCTGGTAGTTGATCCCACGTTCTCTGGAAGAAGAGACAATGCTGTTAATTGTTGAGCCCTTTCAGTGAGCCCACCCATCTTTTAATTTTTAGAAGTATATGTGAGGCTGTGTTTATGTACATCATATGCAGACCATAAGAGGGATTTAGATTCTCCAGAATCTGACACCCTCTTCTGGAGTGTCTGAAGACAGCTACAGTGTACTTATATTTAAGAAATGCATAAATAAATAAATAAATAAATAAATAAATAAATATTTTTTAAAAAGGATAAGAATGAAAGAAAGACCAGGCAGGCCTGCCATCCTTAGCACTGTCTGTATGTCTGTCTGTCTGATCCCCTGGAACTGGAGATGGGCCACCATATAGTTGCTGGTAGTTGATTCCAGGTACTCTGGAAGAGGAGACAATGCTGTTAATTGTTGAGCTTTTAGAGTGGCCCCACCCTTCTTTAAATTTTTAGAAGTATATGTGAGGCTGTGTTTATGTTCATCATATGCAGACCATAAGAGGGATTTAGAGTCTCCAGAATCTGACATCCTCTTCTGGAGTGTCTGAACAGCTACAGTGTATTTATATCTAATAAACAAATAGATAAATAAATAAATAAATAAATAAATAAATAAATAAATAAATAAACATTTTTTTAAAAAGGATAAGAAAGAAAGAAAGACCAGGCAGGCCTGCCATCCATATCTCTGTCTGTCTGTCTGTCTGTCTATCTGATCCCCAGGAACTGGAGATGGGCCACCATATAGTTGCTGGTAGTTGATCCAAGGTTCTCTGAAAGAGGAGAAAATGCTCTTAATTGTTGAGCCCTTTCAGTGGCCCCACACTTCTTTAAATATTTAGAAGTATATGTGAGGCCTGTTTATGAACATCATATTCAGATTATAAGAGGATTTAGATTCTCCAGAATCTGACACCCTCTACTGGAGTGTCTGAAGACAGCTACAGTGTACTTATATATAATAAATACATAAATAAATAAATAAATAAATAAATAAATAAATAAATAAATAAATAAACATTTTTAAAAAGGATAAGAAAGAAAGTAAGACCAGGCAGGCCTGCCATCCTTATCTCTGTCTGTCTGTCTGTCTGTATATCTGATCCCCGGGAACTGGAGATGGGCCACCATATAGTTGCTGGTAGTTGATCCCAGGTTCTCTGGAAGAGGAGACAATGCTGTTAATTGTTGAACCCTATCAGTGGCCCTACCCATCTTTAAATTTTTAGAAGTGTATGTGAGGCTGTGTTTATGTACATCATATGCAGACCAGAAGAGGGATTTAGATTCATCAGAATCTGACACCTTCTTCTGGAGTGTCTGAAGACAACTACAGTGTACTTATATCTAATAAATACATAAATAAATAAGTAAATAAAGAAATAAACATTATTTAAACCAGATAAGAAAGAAAGAAAGACCAGGCAGGCCTGCCATCCTTATCTCTGTCTGTCTGTCTGTCTGTCTGTCGTTCTGATCCCCTGGAACTGGAGATGGGCCACCATATAGGTGCTGGTAGTTGATCCCAGATTCTCTGGAAGAGGACATAATGCTGTTAATTGTTGAGCGCTTTCAGTGGCCCCACCCATCGTAAATTATTATTAGTATATGTGAGGCTGTGTTTATGTACATCATATGCAGACCATAAGAGGGATTTAGATTCTCCAGAATCTGACACCCTCTTCTGGAGTGTCTGAAGACAGCTACAGTGTACTTATATCTAATAAATAAATAAATAAATAAATAAATAAATAAATAAATAAATAAACATTTTTTAAAAGGATAAGAAAGAAAGAAGGACCAGGCAGGCCTGCCCTCCTTATCTCTGTCTGTCTGTCTGTCTGTCTGTCTGATCCCCTGGAACTGGAGATGGGCCACCATATAGTTGCTGCTAGTTGATCCCAGGTTCTGGTAGAGGAGACAATGCTGTTAATTGTTGAGCCGTTTCAGTGGCCCCACACATCTTTAAATTTTTAGAAGTATATGTGAGGCTGTGTTTATGTACATCATATGCAGACAATAAGAGGGATTTAGATTTCCAGAATATGACACCCTTTCTTAAGTGTCTGAAGACAGCTACAGTGTACTTATATCTAATAAATACATAAATAAATAAATAAATAAATAAATAAATAAATAAATAAACATTTTTAAAATGTATAAGAAAGAAAGAAAAACCAGGCAGGCCTGCAATCCTTGTCTGTCTGTCTGTATGTATGTCTGTCTGATCCCCTGGAACTGGAGATGGGCCACAATATAGTTGCTGGTAGTTGATCCCAGGTACTCTGGAAGAGGAGACAATGCTGTTAATTGTTGAGACCTTTCAGTGGCTCCACCTATCTTTAAATTTTTAGATGTATATTTGAGGCTGTGTTTATGTACATCATATGCAGACCATAAGAGGGATTTAGATTCTCCAGAATCTGACACCCTCTTCTGGAGTGTCTGAAAACAACTACAGTGTACTTATATCTAATAAATAAATAAATAAATAAATAAATAAATAAATAAATAAATAAATAAACATTTTTAAAAGGATAAGAAAGAAAGAAAAACCAGGCAGGCCTGCCCTCCTTATCTCTGTCTGTCTGTCTGTCTGTCTGATCCCCTGGAACTGGAGATGGGCCACTATATAGTTGCTGGTAGTTGATCCCAGGTTCTCTGGAAGAAGAGACAATGCTGTTAATTCTTGAGCCCTTTCAGTGGCCCCACCCATCTTTAAATTTTTAGATGTATATGTTAGGCTGTGTTTATGTCCATCATATGCAGACCATAATAGGGATTTATATTCTCCAGAATCTGACACGCTCTTCTGGAGTGTCTGAAGACAACTACAGTGTACTTATATCTAATAAATTCATAAATAAATAAATAAACATTATTTTAAAAGGATAAGAAAGAAAGAAAAACCAGGGAGGCCTGCCACCCTTGTCTGTCTGTGTCTTTGTCTGCCTGATCCCCTGGAACTGGAGATGGGCCACCATATAGTTGCTGGTATTTGTTCCCAGGTTCTCTGTTAGAGGAGACAATGCTGTTAATTGTTGAGCCCTTTCAGTGGACCCACACATCTTTAAATTTTTAGAAGTATATGTGAGGCTGTGTTTATATACATCATATGCAGACCATAAGAGGGATTTAGATTCTCCAGAATCTGTCACCCTCTTGTGGAGTGTCTGAAGACAGCTACAGTGTACTTATATATAATAAATACATAAATAAATAAATAAATAAACATTTTTTAAAAAGGATAAGAAAGAAAGTAAAACCAGGCAGGCCTGCAATCCTTGTCTGTCTGTCTGTCTGTCTTTCTGATCCCCTAGAACTGGAGATGGGCCACCATATAGTTGCTGGTATTTGATCCCAGGTTCTCTGGTAGAGGAGACAATGCTGTTAATTGTTGAGCCGTTTCAGTGGCCCCACACATCTTTAAATTTTTAGAAGTATATGTGAGGCTTTGTTTATGTACATCATATGCAGACCATAAGAGGGATTTAGATTCTCCAGAATATGACACCCTCTTCTGAAGTGTCTGAAGACAGCTACAGTGTACTTATATCTAATAAATAAATAAATAAATAAATAAATAAATAAATAAACATTTTTAAAAGGTATATGAAAGAAAGAAAAACCAGGCAAGCATGCAATCCTTGTCTGTCTGTCTGTATGTCTGTCTGTCTGATCCCCTGGAACTGGAGATGGGCCACAATATAGTTGCTGGTAGTTGATCCCAGGTCCTCTGGAAGAGGAGACAATGCTGTTAATTGTTGAGCCCTTTCAGTGGCCCCACCCATCTTTAAATTTTTAGAAGTATATGTGAGGCTGTGTTTATGTACATCATATGCAGACCATAAGAAAGATATAGATTCTCCAGAATCTGACACCCTCTTCTGGAGTGTCTGAAGACAGCTACAGTGTACTTATATATAATAAATACATAAATAAATAAATAAATAAATAAATAAATAAATAAATAAATAAATAAACATTTTTTAAAAAGGATAAGAAAGAAAATAAAACCAGGCAGGCCTGCAATCCTTGTCTGTCTGTCTGTCTGTCTGAACCCCTGGAACTGTAGATGTGCGACCATATAGTTGCTGATAGTTGATCCCACATTGTCTGGAAGAGGAGACAATGCTGTTAATTATTGAGCCGTTTCAGTGGCCCCACACATCTTTAACTTTTTAGAAGTATATGTGAGGCTGTGTTTATGTACATCATATGCAGACCATAAGAGGGATTTAGATTCTCCAGAATATGACACCCACTTCTGAAGTGTCTGAAGATAGCTACAGTGTACTTATATCTAATAAATACATATATAAATAAATAAACATTTTTAAAATGTATAAGAAAGAAAGAAAAACCAGGTAGGCCTGCAATCCTTGTCTGTCTGTCTGTCTGTATGTCTGTCTTATCCCCTGGAACTTGAGATGGGCCACAATATAGTTGCTGGTAGTTGATCCCAGGTCCTCTGGAAGAGGAGACAATGCTGTTCATTGTTGAGCCCTTTCAGTGGCCCCACCCATCTTTAAATTTTTAGAAGTATATGTGAGGTTGTGTTTATGTACATCATATGCAGACCATAAGAGGGATATAGATTCTCCAGAATCTGACACCCTCTTCTGGAGAGTCTGAAGACAGCTACAGTGTACTTATATCTAATAAATAAATAAATAAATAAATAAATAAATGAATGAATAAATAAATAAATAAACATTTTTTAAAAATGATAAGAAAGTATGAAAAATCAGGCAGGCCTCCCATCCTTATCTCTGTCTGTCTGTCTGTCTGTCTTATCCCCTGGAACTTGAGATGGGCCACCATATAGTTGCTGGAAGTTGATCCCACATTGTCTGGAGGAGGAGACAATGGTGTTAATTGTTGAGCCCTTTCAGTGGGCCCACCCATCTTTAAATTTTTAGAAGTATATGTGAGGCTGTGTTTATGTACATCATATGCAGAACATAAGAGGGATATAGATTCTCCAGAATCTGTCACCCTCTTCTGGAGTGTCTGAAGATAGCTACAGTGTACTTATATCTAATAAATACATATATAAATAAATAAATAAATAAACAAACATTTTTAAAAAAGGATAAGAAAGAAAGAAAGACCAGGCAGGACTGCCATCCTTATCTCTGTCTGTCTGTCTGTCTGTCTGTCTGATCCTCTGGAACTGGAGATGGGCCACATAGAGTTGCTTGTAGTTGATCCCAGGTTCTCTGGAAGAGGAGACAATGCTGTTAATTGTTGAGCCCTTTCAGTGGGCCCACCCATCTTTAAATTTTTAGAAGTATATGTGAGGCTGTGTATGTGTACATCATATGCAGACCATAAGAGGGATTTAGATTCTCCAGAATATGACACCTTCTTCTAGAGTGTCTGAAGACAGCTACAGTGTACTTATATCTAATAAATACATAAAAAAATAAATAAACATTTTTTAAAAAGAATAAGAAAGAAAGAAAGACCAGGCAGGCCTGCCACCTTGTCTGTCTGTCTGTCTGTCTATCTGTCAGATACCCTGGAACTGGAGATGGGCCACCATATAGTTGCTGGTAGTTGATCCCAGGTTCTCTGGAAGAGGAGACAATGCTGTTAATTGTTGAGCCCTTTCAGTGGCCCCACCCATCTTTAAATTTTTAGAAGTATATGTGAGGCTGTGTTCATGTACATCATATGCAGACCATAAGAGGGATATTGATTCTCCAGAATCTGACACCCTCTTCTGGAGAGTCTGAAGACAGCTACAGTGTACTTATATCTAATAAATACATAAATAAACAAATAAACATTTTTTAAAAAGGATAATAAAGAAAGAGAGACCAGGCAGGCCTGCCATCCTTGTCTGTATGTCTGTCTGTCTGATCCCCTGGAACTGGAGATGGGCCACCATATAGTTGCTGGTAGTTGATCCCAGGTTCTCTGGAAGAGGAGTCATTTCTGTTAATTGTTGAGCCCTTTCAGTGGCCCCAACCATCTTTAAATTTTTAGAAGTATATGTGAGGCTGTGTTCATGTACATCATATGCAGACCATAAGAGGGATATTGATTCTCCAGAATCTGACACCCTCTTCTGGAGAGTCTGAAGACAGCTACAGTGTACTTATATCTAATAAATACATAAATAAACAAATAAACATTTTTTAAAAAGGATAATAAAGAAAGAGAGACCAGGCAGGCCTGCCATCCTTGTCTGTATGTCTGTCTGTCTGATCCCCTGGAACTGGAGATGGGCCACGAATAGTTGCTGGTAGTTGATCCCAGGTTCTCTGGAAGAGGAGACAATGCTGTTAATTGTTGAGCCCTTTCAGTGGCCCCACCCAACTTTAAATTTTTAGAAGTATATGTGAGGCTGTGTTCATGAACATCATATGCAGACCATAAGAGGGATATAGATTCTCCAGAATCTGACACCATTTTCGGGAGTGTTTGAAGACAGCTACAGTGTACTTATATCTAATAAATACATACTTAAATTAATAAACATTTTTTAAAAAGGATAAGAAAGAATGAAAGACCAGGTAGGCCTGCCATCCTTAACTCTATCTGTCTGTATGTCTGTCTGTCTGTCTGATCCCCTGGAACTGGAAATGGGCCACCATATATTTGCTGGTAGTTGATCCCAGGTTCTCTATAAGAGGAGACAATGATGTTAATTGTTGATCCCTTTCATTGGCCCCACACATCTTTAAATTTTTAGAAGTAAATGTGAGGCTGTGTTTATGTACATCATATGCAGACCATAAGAGGCATATAGATTCTCCAGAATCTGACACCCTCTTCTGGAGTGTCTGAAGACAGCTACAGTGTACTTATATCTAATAAATACATAAATAAATAAATAAATAAATAAATTAACATTTTTTAAAAGGGATAAGAAAGAAAGAAAAACCAGGCAGGCCTGCCATCCTTGTCTGTCTTTCTCTCTGTCTGTCTGTCTTGCCTAGCCCCTTGAGTAGCCTATCCTAGTCCCTTGCCTTGACTAGCCCAGCCCCTTGCCTAGCCTAGCCTAGCCCAGCCCTGCCTTGCCTAGCCCTGCCTATCCCTGTCTTTAACCAGGCTGGCCTTGAACTCAGAAACTGACTGCCTCTGCCTCCATAGTGCTCTCATTAAGCGCTCGAGCCACCACTGACTGTTGGGTTTTCTAAGTCTTACATAGGTATGGTCTGTTTCTCAGCTGTGAAACCCAAATTAACACATGTAGTCTGTCCTAGGTCAGCCATAGCTACAGACTGAGGCCTTTTCTAAAACAAAACAAAAGAAAACAAAAAATAGAAATAATAAAATAAATAAATTAAGCAACCACATGATATCTTTTCTTTCTTTCAGTGATACTCAGAGCTTGAAGCAGTTCACCCATGAGACCTCAGCTCCGGACATTGAGTCTCTTTCACTAACAAGTATTATGGCTGAACCTGAGGGGTTCTACTGCTGATTTGTGTCCCCCACTTTAAAAAAATAGTTGTTTTCAAAGGCTGCAGGTTCTTAGCCCTGTTCCTTGTTACAGTTGAGTCACAGCCCTGATAGTTCAGTGGTAGTTAAAGGCACTGAGAAGGGCTTCCTATAGACATCAAAGACCAAGTCTTTGTTTTTAAAAAGTTAATCTGGATTCCCCTACCCCCTGGCATCCTTAGAATTCCTAGAAAGGAAGGCAGGGACCTGGGCAGAAGGGTGCAAGGCTACTGGTGTTTGTAAGTGGTAACAGAAAGCTTTCTCTTGTTGGTACCCTACCCCAAGTTACACTGTCACTTCTTTTTCCTAGTTGTTGTTTTGTCGGTTTGTATTCTCAACATAGACCCTTTTCCTTCCTAACCTTGGCTGTCCTGAACCTTACTGTCCTTGAACTCAGTGATTTGTCTGTCTTGCTGGGATGAAACTGTGAGCTACCATCCAGAAGGAAGCACCCTGCTGAGGTTAGATTGGGGTCTCTTCCATTTTCCTCTATGAACATGCATATGGCAGGCCTGTTCTTTCTTTTTTACTTTTCCTTTTCTTTTTAAAGATTTATTTATTTATTATATTTAAGTATGCTGTAGCTATCTTCAGACAGTCCAGAAGAGGGTGTCAGATTCTGAAGAATCTAAATCATTCTTATTGTCTGCATATGATGTATATAAACACAGCCTCACATATACTCAAAAAAAAAAAAAGAAAGATGTGGCTACAGAGAGGGCTCAACAATTAAGAGCATTGTCTCCTCTTCCAGAGAACCTGGGCTCAATTACCAGTATTATATATGGTGGCCCATCTCCAGTTCCAGAGGATCTAATACTCTGTTCTGGAGTCTGTTGGCACAGCATACACATGCAAAACATTCATACACAATCATTGAGAGAGGAGAGAGAGGGGTTGAGAGAGAGGGGAGGTAATCATACCTCCTGACGAGTTTGAAGACCTGAGCTTCATCACTCACACAAATAAATAAATGCAAAATATTTTTTATAAATAAACTCTGCCATTGCCCTTTAAAAATTCCTAGAAAACAAGTTTTATAAGCAACAGTTATATTTACTATATCTAAAGGACAGTCATGGGCATATTCAATAAATAGAAAAAGGCCTGTTAGTCTTAGAAATGGAAAAGACAAACCAAGGAAGGTTTGCAATTACATAATGAGGCAGCTCAGCCCAGCTCTAAGGTTGGAAATAAGACTCGAGAATAGGATACACCTGAAGACAGCCAGCCATTGTTTTTTGTTTTGGAGGCTGAAAGGATACACCTGAAGACAGCCAATGCTGTGTGATGGTGATCTGGTATTTTTTTTTTAATTTTTAAAAACTTTAACACTTTTTATAAAAATTTTATAAAAACTTTTTATTCTCTCTCTCTCTCTCTCTCTTTCTCTCTCTCTCTTTCTCTCTCTCTCTTTCTTTCTCTCTCTCTCTCTCTCTTTCTTTCTCTCTCTCTCTCTCTTTCTCTCTCTCTCTCTCTCTCTCTCTTTCTTTCTTTCTTACCCTAGCCCCTACCCTAGCCCTGTCTTTCACCAGGGTGGCCTCGAACTCAGAAACTGACAGCCTCTGCCTACAGAGTGCTCTCATTAAGAGCTTGAGCCACCACTGAATGTCCGGTTTTCTAAGCCTTACCTTGCTCTTGGTGTCTGTTCTCAGCTGTGAAACCCTAATTAACACAAGTAGGCAGTCCTGGGTCAGCCAGAGCTACAGACTGAGGACTTTTCTAAAAACAAATAAAACAACACAAAACAACAAATAGAAATAATAAAATACATAAATTAAGCAACCACAGCATAGCTTATGTCTATCTAGGTGGTACTCAGAAATTCCAGCAGTTGGCCTGTGACACCTCAGCTCACTATAAGTGAGGCTGTGTTTATGTACATCATATGCAGACCATAAGAGGGATTTAGATTCTCCAGAATCTGACACCCTCTTCTGGAGTGTCTGAACAGCTACAGTGTACTTATATCTAATAAATACATAAATAAATAAATAAATAAATAAATAAATAAATAAATAAATAATCATTTTTTTTTTAAAAAGGATAAGAAAGAAAGAAAGACCAGTCAGGCCTGCCATCCTTATCACTGTCTGTATGTCTGTCTGTCTGATCCCCTGGAACTGGAGATGGGCCACCATATAGTTGCTGGTAGTTGATCCCAGGTACTCTGGAAGAGGAGACAATGCTGTTAATTGTTGAGCTTTTAGAGTGGCCCCACCCTTCTTTAAATTTTTAGAAGTATATGTGAGGCTGTGTTTATGTACATCATCTGCAGACCATAAGAGGGATTTAGATTCTCCAGAATCTGACACCCTCTTCTGGAGTGTCTGAACAGCTACAGTGTACTTATATCTAATAAATACATACAAAAATAAATAAATAAATAAATAAATAAATAAATAAATAAATAAACATTTTGTAAAAAGGATAAGACAGAAAGAAAGACCAGGCAGGCCTGCCATCCTTATCCTTATCCTTGTCTGTCTGTCTGTCTGTCTGATCCCCTGGGAGTGGAGATGGGCCACCATATAGTTTCAGGTAGTTGATCCCAGGTTCTCTGGAAGAGGAGACAATGCTGTTAATTGCTGAGCCCTTTCAGTGGCCCCCCCACCTTTAAATTTTTAGAAGTAAATGTGAGGCTGTGTTTATGTACATCATATGCAGACCATAAGAGGGATTTAGATTCTCCAGAATCTGACACCCTCTTCTGGAGTGTCTGAAGACAACTACATTGTATGTATATCTAATAAATACATAAATAAATAAATAAATAAATAAATAAACATTATTTTAAAAGGATAAGAAAGAAAGAAAGACCAGGCAGGCCTGCCCTCCTTATCTCTGTCTGTCTGTCTGTCTGTCTGATCACCTGGAACTGGAGATGGGCCACCCTATAGTTGCTGGTAGTTGATCCCAAGTTCTTTGGAAGAAGAGAGAATGCTGTTAATTGTTGAGCCCTTTCAGTGGGCCCACCCATCTTTTAATTTTTAGAAGTATATGTGAGGCTGTGTTTATGTACATCACATGCAGACCATAAGAGGGATTTAGATTCTCCAGAAGATGACACCCTCTTCTAGAGTGTCTGAAGACAGCTACAGTGTACTTATATCTAATTAATACATAAATAAATAAATAAATAAATAAATAAATAAATAAACATTATTTTAAAAGGATAAGAAAGAAAGAAAGACCAGGCAGGCCTGCCCTCCTTATCTCTGTCTGTATGTCTGTCTGTCTGTCTGTCTGATCCCCTGGAACTCGAGATGGGCCACCATATAGTTGCTTGTAGTTGATCCCAGGTTCTCTGGAAGAAGAGACAATGCTGTTAATTGTTGAGCCCTTTCAGTGGCCCCACCCATCTTTAAATTTTTAGAAGTGTATGTGAATCTGTGTTTATGTCCATCATATGCAGACCATAAGAGGGATTTATATTCTCCAGAATCTGACACCCTCTTCTGGATTGTTTGAAGACAGCTACATTGTACTTATATCTAATAAATACATAAATAAATAAATAAATATTTTTTAAAAAGGATAAGAAAGAAAAAAAAAAACAAGGAGGCCTGCCACCCTTGTCTGTCTGTCTCTTTGTCTGTCTGATCCCCTGCAACTGGAGATGGGCCACCATATAGTTGCTGGTAGTTGATCCCAGGTTCTCTGGTAGAGGAGACAATCCTGTTAATTGTTGAGCCCTTTCAGTGGCCCCACACATCTTTAAATTTTTAGAAGTATATGTGAGGCTGTGTTTATGTACACAATATGCAGAACATAAGAGGGATTTAGATTCTCCAGAATCTGACACCCTCTTCTGGAGTGTCTGAAGACAGCTACAGTGTACATATATATAATAAATAAATAAATAAATAAATAAATAAATAAATAAATAAATATTTTTTAAAAAGGATAAGAAAGAAAGTAAAACCAGGCAGGCATGCAATCCTTGTCTGTCTATCTGTCTGTCTGTCTGATCCCCTGGAACTGGAGATGGGCCACCATATAGTTGCTGGTAGTTCATCCCAGGTTCTCTGGTAGAGGAGGCAATGCTGTTAATTGTTGAGCCGTTTCAGTGGCCCCACACATCTTTAAATTTTTAGAAGTATATGTGAGGCTGTGTTTATGTACATCATATGCAGACCATAAGAGGTATTTAGATTCTCCAGAATATGACACCCTCTTCTGAAGTGCCTGAAGACAGCTACAGTGTACTTATATCTAATAAATACATAAATAAATAAATAAATATTTTTTAAAAATATAAGAAAGAAAGAAAAGCCAGGGAGGCCTGCCACTCTTGTCTGTCTGTCTCTTTGTCTGCCTGATCCCCTGGAACTGGAGATGGGCCACCATATAGTTGCTGGTAGTTGATCCCAGGTTCTCAGGTAGAGGAGACAGTGCTGTTAATTGTAGAGACCTCTCAGTGGCCCCACACATCTTTAAATTTTTAGAAGTATATGTGAGGCTGTGTTTATGTACATCATATGCAGACCATAAGAGGGATTTAGATTCTCCAGTATCTGACACCCTCTTCTGGAGTGTCTGAAGACAGCTACAGTGTACTTATATCTAATAAATACATAAATAAATATATAAATAAACATTTTTTTAAAAGGATAAGAAAGAAAGAAAGACCAGGCAGGCCTGCCATCCTTATCAATGTCTGTATGTCTGTCTATCTGATCCCCAGGAATGAGTAATGGGCCACCATATAGTTGCTGGTAGTTGATCCCAGGTACTCTGGAAGAGGAGACAATGCTCTTAATTGTTGAGCTTTTAGAGTGGCCCCAGCCTTCTTTAAATTTTTAGAAGTATATGTGAGGCTGTGTTTATATACATCATATGCAGACCATAAGAGGGATTTAGATTCTCCAGAATCTGACACCCTCAACTGGAGTGTCTGAACAGCTACAGTGTACTTATATCTAATAAATAAATAAATAAATAAATAAATAAATAATAAACATTTTTTAAAAAAGATAAGACAGAAAGAAAGACCAGGCAGGCCTGCCATCCACATCGCTGTCTGTCTGTCTGTCTGTCTGTCAGTCTGATACCTGGGAACTGGAGATGGGCCACGAATAGTTGCTGGTAGTTGATCCCAGGTTCTCTGGAAGAGGAGACAATGCTGTTAATTGTTGAGCCCTTTCAGTGGCCCCACCCATCTTTAAATATTTAGAAGTATATGTGAGGCTGTGTTTATGTACATCATATGCAGACCATAAGAGGGATTTAGATTCTCCAGAATCTGACAACCTCTTCTGGAGTGTCTGAAGACAGCTACAGTGTACTTATATCTAATAAATAAATAGATAATAAATAAATAAATAAATAAATAAATAAATAAATAAACATTTTTTAAAAAGGATAAGAAAGAATGTAAGACTAGGCAGTCCTGCCATCCTTATCTCTGTCTGTCTGTCTGTCTGTCTGTCTGATCCCCTGGAACTGGAGATGGGCCACCATATAGTTGCTGGTAGTTGATCCAAGGATCTCTGGAAGAAGAGACAATGCTGTTAATTGTTGAGCCCTATCAGTGGCCCCACACTTATTTAAATATTTAGAAGTATATGTGAGGCTGTGTTTATGTACATCATATTCAGATTATAAGAGGATTTAGATTCTCCAGAATCTGACACCCTCTACTGGAGTGTCTGAAGACAGCTACAGTGTACTTATATATAATAAATACATAAAAAAATAAATAAATAAACATTTTTTTAAAAGGATAAGAAAGAAAGTAAGACCAGGCAGGCCTGCCATCCTTATATCTGTCTGTCTGTCTGTCTGTCTGATCCCCTGGAACTGGAGATGGGCTACCATATAGTTGCTGGTAGTTGATACCAGGTTCTCTGGAAGAGGAGACAATGCTGTTAATTGTTGACCCCTATTTGTGGCTCTACCCATCTTTAAATTTTTAGAAGTGTATGTGAGGCTGTGTTTATGTACATCATATGCAGACCAGAAGAGGGATTTAGATTCATCAGTATCTGACACCCTCTTCTGGAGTGTCTGAATACAGCTACAGTGTACATATAATAAATAAATAAATAAATAAATAAACATTATTTAAATCGGATAAGAAAGAAAGAAAACCAGGCAGTCCTGCCATCCTTATCTCTGTCTGTCTGTCTGTCTGTCTGTCGTTCTGATCCCCTGGAACTGGAGATGGGCCACCATATAGGTGCTGGTAGTTGATCCCAGGTTCTCTGGAAGAGGAGACAATGCTGTTAATTGTTGAGCCCTTTCAGTGGCCCCACCCATCGTTAAATTTTTAGTAGTATATGTGAGGCTGTGTTTATGTACATCATATGCAGACCATAAGAGGGATTTAGATTCTCCAGAATGTGACACCCTCTTCTGGAATGTCTGAAGACAGCTTCAGTGAACTTATATCTAATAAATACATAAATAAACAAATAAATAAATAAATAAACATTATTTAAACCGGATAAGAAAAAAAGAAAGACCAGGCAGGCCTACCATCCTTATCTCTGTCTGTCTGTCTGTCTGTCGTTCTGATCCCCTGGAACTGGAGATGGGCCACCATATAGGTGCTGGTAGTTGATCCCAGGTTCTCTGGAAGAGGAGACAATGCTATTAATTGTTGAGCGCTTTCAGTGGCCCCACCCATCGTTAAATTTTTAGTACTATATGTGAGGCTGTGTTTATGTACATCATATGCAGACCATAAGAGGGATTTAGATTCTCCACAATCTGACACCCTCTTCTGGAGTGTCTGAAAACAGCTACAGTGTACTTATATCTAATAAATACATAAATAAATAAACATTTTTTAAAAAGGATAAGAAAGAAATAAAGAGCAGGCAGGCCTGCCAACCTTATCCTTGTCTGTCTGTCTGTCTGTCTGATACCCTGGGAGTGGAGATGGGCCACCATATAGTTGCAGGTAGTTGATCCCACGTTCTCTGGAAGAGGAGACAATGCTGTTAATTGCTGAGCCCTTTCAGTGCCCCCCCCCAACTTTAAATTTTAAGAAGTAAATGTGAGGCTGTGTTTATGTACATCATATGCAGACCATAAGAGGGATTTGGCTTCTCCAGAATCTGCCACCATCTTCTGGAGTGTCTGAAGACGGCTAGAGTGTACTTATATCTAATAAACATATAAATAAATAAATAAACATTTTTTAAAAAGGATAAGAAAGAAAGAAAGACCAGGCAGGCCTGCCATCCTTATCTCTGTCAGTCTGTCTGTCTGTCAGTCTGTTTGATCTCTTGGAACTGGAGATGGGCCACGATATAGTTGCTGTTAGTTGATCCCAGGTTCTCTGGAAGAGGAGACAATGCTGTTAATTTCTGAGCCTTTTCAGTGGCTCCACCTATCTTTAAATTTTTAGAAGTACATGTTAGGCTGTGTTTATGTACATCATATGCAGACCATAAGAGGGATTTAGATTCTCCAGAATCTGACACCCTCTTCTGGAGTGTCTGAAGACAGCTACAGTGTACTTATATCTAATAAATACATAGATAAATAAATAAATAAATAAATAAACATTTTTTAAAAAGGATAAGAAAGAAATAAAGAGAAGGCAGGCCTGCCAACCTTATCCTTGTCTGTCTGTCTGTCTGTCTGATCCCCTGGAACTTGAGATGGGCCACCATATAGTTGCTGGTAGTTGATCCCAGGTACTCTGGAAGAGGAGACAATGCTGTTAATTGTTGAGCTTTTAGAGTGGCCCCACCCTTCTTTAAATTTTTAGAAGTATATGTGAGGCTGTGTTTACGTACATCATATGCAGACCATAAGAGGGATTTAGATTCTCCAGAATCTGACACCATCTTCTGGAGTGTCTGAACAGCTACAGTGTACTTATATCTAAAAAATATATAAAATAAATAAATAAATAAATAAATAAATAAATAAACATTTTTTAAAAAGGAAAAGACAGAAAGAAAGACCAGGCAGGCCTGCCATCCGTATCTCTGTCTGTCTGTCTGTCTGTCAATCTGATACCTGGGAACTGGAGATGGGCCACGAATAGTTGCTGGTAGTTGATCCCAAGTTCTCTGGAAGAGGAAACAATGCTGTTAATTGTTGAGCCCTTTCAGTGGCGCCACCCATCTTTAAATATTTAGAAGTATATGTTAGGCTGTGTTTATGTACATCATATTCAGATCATAAGAAGGATTTAGATTCTCCAGAATCTGACACCCTCTTCTGGAGTGTCTGAAGACAGCTACAGTGTACTTATATCTAATAAATACATAGATAAATAAATAAATAAATAAATAAACATTTTTTAAAAAGGATAAGAAAGAAAGAACAGTCAGGCCTGCCATCCATTTCTCTGTCTGTCTGTCTGTCAATCTGATCCCCGGGAACTGGAGATGGGCCACCATATAGTTGCTGGTAGTTGATCCAAGGTTCTCTGGAATAGGAGACAATGCTGTTAATTGTTGAGCTCTTTCAGTGGCCCCACACTTCTTTAAATATTTAGAAGTATATGTGAGGCCTTTTTATGTACATCATATTCAGATTATAAGAGGATTTAGATTCTCCAGTATCTGATACCCTCTACTGGAGTGTCTGAAGACAGCTACAGTGTACTTATAATAAATAAATAAATAAATAAATAAATAAATAAACATTTTTTTAAAAGGATAAGAAAGAAAGTAAGACCAGGCAGTTCTGCCATACTTATCTCTGTCTGTCTGTCTGTCTGTCTGTCTGATCCCCTGGAACTGGAGGTGGGCCACCATATAGTTGCTGGTAGTTGATCCAGGTCCTCTGGAAGAGGAGACAATGCTGTTAATTGTTGAGCTTTTAGAGTGGCCCCACCCTTCTTTAAATTTTTAGAAGTATATGTGAGGCTGTGTTTATGTACATCATATGCAGACCATAAGAGGGATTTAGATTCTCCAGAATCTGACACCCTCTTCTGGAGTGTCTGAACAGCTACAGTGTACTTATATCTAATAATAAATAAATAAATAAATAAATAAATAAATAAATAAATAAATAAACAAACATTTTTTTTTAAAAAAGGATAAGAAAGAAAGAAAGACCAGGCAGGCCTGAAATCCTTATCACTGTCTGTCTGTCTGTCTGTCTGATCCCCTGGAACTGGAGATGGGCCACCTTTTAGGTGCTGGTAGTTGATCCCAGTTTCTCTGGAAGAGGACACAATGCTGTTAATTGTTGAGTCCTTTCAGTGGCCCCACGTATTTATAATTTTTAGAAGTATATGTGAGGCTGTGTTTATGTACATCATATTCAGACCATAAGAGGGATTTAGATTCTCTAGAATCTGACACCCTCTTCTGGAGTGTCTGAAGACGGCTACAGTGTACTTATATCTAATAAATACATAAATAAATAAATAAATAAATAAATAAATAAATAAATTAACATTTTTTAAAAAGTATAAGAAATAAAGAAAGACCAGGCAGGCCTGCCATCCTTATCTCTGTCTCTCTGTCTGTCTGTCTGTCAGTCTGATCCACTGGAACTGGAGATGGGCCACCATAAGGTGCTGGTAGTTTATCCCAGGTTCTCTGAAAGAGGAGACAATGCTGTTAATTGTTGAGCCCTCTCAGTGGCCCCACACAACTTTAAATTTTTAGAAGTATATGCAAGGCTGTGTTTATGTACCGAATATGCAAACCATAAGAGGGATTTAGATTCTCCACAATCTGACACCCTCTTCTGGAGTGTCTGAAGACAGCTACAGTGTACATATATCTAATAAATACATAAATAAATATATAAATAAACATTTTTTTTAAAAGGATAAGAAAGAAAGAAAGACCAGGCAGGCCTGCCATCCTTATCACTGTCTGTATGTCTGTCTGTCTGATCCCCTGGAACTGGAGATGGGCCACCATATAGTTGCTGGTAGTTGATCCCAGGTACTCTGGAAGAGGAGACAATGCTGTTAATTGTTGAGCTTTTAGAGTGGCCCCACCCTTCTTTAAATTTTTAGAAGTATATGTGAGGCTGTGTTTATGTACATCATATGCAGACCATAAGAGGGATTTAGATTCTCCAGAATCTGACACCCTCTTCTAGAGTGTCTGAACAGCTACAGTGTACTTAAATCTAATAATAAATAAATAAATAAATAAATAAATAAATAAATAAACGAACATTTTTTTTAAAAAAGGATAAGAAAGAAAGAAAGACCAGGCAGGCCTGCCATCCTTATCACTGTCTGTCTGATCCCCTGGAACTGTAGATGGGCCACCTTTTAGGTGCTGGTAGTTGATCCCAGGTTATCTGGAAGAGGAGACAATGCTGTTAATTGTTGAGTCCTTTCAGTGGCCCCACCTATTTATAATTTTTAGACGTATATGTGAGGCTGTGTTTATGTACATCATATTCAGACCATAAGAGGGATTTAGATTCTCTAGAATCTGACACCCTCTTCTGGAGTGTCTGAAGACGGCTACAGTGTACTTATATCTAATAAATACATAAATAAATAAATAAATAAATAAATAAATAAACAATTTTTAAAAAGTATAAGAAATAAAGAAAGACCAGGCAGGCCTGCCATCCTTATCTCTGTCTCTCTGTCTGTCTGTCTGTCTGTCTGATCCACTGGAACTGGAGATGGGCCACCATAAGGTGCTGGTAGTTTATCCCAGGTTCTCTGAAAGAGGAGACAATGCTGTTAATTGTTGAGCCCTCTCAGTGGCCCCACACATCTTTAAATATTTAGAAGTATATGCGAGGCTGTGTTTATGTACATCATATGCAGACCATAAGAGGGATTTAGATTCTCCAGAATCTGACACCCTCTTCTGGAGTGTCTGAACAGCTACAGTGTACTTATATCTAATAATAAATAAATAAATAAATAAATAAATAAATAAATAAATAAACATTTTTTTAAAAAAAGGATAAGAAAGAAAGACCAGGCAGGCCTGCCATCCTTATCACTGTCTGTCTCTCTGTCTGTCTGATCCCCTGGAACTGGAGATGGGCCACCTTTTAGGTGCTGGTAGTTGATCCCAGGTTCTCTGGAAGAGGAGACAATGCTGTTAATTGTTGAGTCCTTTCAGTGGCCCCACCTATTTATAATTTTTAGAAGTATATGTGAGGCTGTGTTTATGTACATCATATTCAGACCATAAGAGGGATTTAGATTCTCTAGAATCTGACACCCTCTTCTGGAGTGTCTGAAGACGGCTACAGTGTACTTATATCTAATAAATACATAAATAAATAAATAAATAAATAAATAAACATTTTTTAAAAAGTATAAGAAATAAAGAAAGACCAGGCAGGCCTGCCATCCTTATCTCTGTCTGTCTGTCTGTCTGTCTGTCTGATACACTGGAACTGGAGATGGGCCACCATAAGGTGCTGGTAGTTTATCCCAGGTTCTCTGAAAGAGGAGACAATGCTGTTACTTGTTGAGCCCTCTCAGTGGCCCCACACTTCTTTAAATTTTTAGAAGTATATGTGAGGCTGTGTTTATGTACATCATATGCAGACCATAAGAGGGATTTAGGTTCTCCAGAATCTGACACCCTCTTTTGGAGTGTCTGTACAGCTATAGTGTACTTATATCTAATAAATAAATAAATAAATAAATAAATAAATAAATAAATAAATAAATAAACAAACATTATTTTTATAAAAGGATAAGAAAGAAAGAAAGACCAGGCAGGCCTGCCATCCTTATCACTGTCTGTCTGTCTGTCTGTCTGATCCCTGGAACTGGAGATGGACCACCATATAGTTGCTGGTAGTTCATCCCAGGTTCTCTATAAGAGGAGACAATGCTGTTAATTGTTGAGCCCTTTCAGTGGCTGCACACATCTTATAATTTTTAGAAGTATATGTTAGGCTGTGTTTATGTACATCATATGCAATCCATAAGAGGGATTTAGATTCTCCAGAATCTGACACCCTCTTCAGGAGTGTCTGAACAGCTACAGTGTACTTTTATCTAATAAATACATACATAAATAAATAAATAAATAAATAAATAAATAAATAAACATTTTTAAAAATGTATAAGAAATAAAGACCAGGCAGGCCTGCCATCCTTATCTCTGTCTCTCTGTCTGTCTGTCTGTCTGATCCACTGGAACTGGAGATGGGCCACCATAAGGTGCTGGTAGTTTATCCCAGGTTCTCTGAAAGAGGAGACTATGCTGTTAATTGTTGAGCCCTCTCAGTGGCCCCACCCATCTTTAAATTTTTAGAAGTATATGTGAGGCTGTGTTTATGTACATCATATGCAGACCATAAGAGGGATTTAGATTCTTCAGAATCTGACACCCTCTTCTGGAGTGTCTGAAGACAGCTACAGTGTACTTATATCTAATAAATACGTAAATAAATATATAAATAAACATTTTTTTAAAAAGGATAAGAAAGAAATAAAGACCAGGCAGGCCTGCCATCCTTATCACTGTCTCTATGTCTGTCTGTCTGATCCCCTGGAACTGGAGATGGGCCACCATATAGTTGCTGGTAGTTGATCCCAGGTACTCTGTAAGAGGAGACAATGCTATTAATTGTTGAGGTTTTAGAGTGGCCCCACCCTTCTTTAAATTTTTAGAAGTATATGTGAGGCTGTGTTTATGTACATCATATGCAGACCATAAGAGGGATTTAGATTCTCCAGAATCTGACACCCTCTTCTGGAGTGTCTGAACAGCTAGAGTGTACTTATTTCTACTAAATACATAAATAAATAAATAAATAAATAAATAAATAAATAAATAAATAATCATTTTTTAAAAAGGATAAGACAGAAAGAAAGACCTGGCACGCCTGCCATCCATATCTCTGTCTGTCTGTCTGTCTGTCTGTCTATCTGATCTCTGGGAACTGGAGATGGGCCACGAATAGTTGCTGGTAGTTGATCCCAGGTTCTCTGGAAGAGGAGTCAGTGCTGTTAATTGTTGAGCCCTTTCAGTGGCCCCACCCATCTTTAAATTTTTAGAAGTATATGTGAGGCTGTGTTTATGTACATCATATGCAGACCATAAGAGGGATTTAGTTTCTCCAGAATCTGACACCCTCTTCTGGAGTGTCTGAACAGCTACAATGTACTTTTATCTAATAAATAAATAAATAAATAAATGAATAAATAAATAAATAAATAAATAAACAAACATTTTTTTTAAAAAAGGATAAGAAAGAAAGAAAGACCAGGCAGGCCTGCCATCCTTATCACTGTCTGTCTGTCTGTCTGTCTGATCCCCTGGAACTGTAGATGGGCCACCTTTTAGGTGCTGGTAGTTGATCCCAGGTTCTCTGGAAGAGGAGACAATGCTGTTAATTGCTGAGCCCTTTCAGTGGCACCCCCACCTTTATATTTTAAGAAGTAAATGTGAGGCTGTGTTTATGTACATCATATGCAATCCATAAGAGGGATTTAGATTCTCCAGAATCTGACACCCTCTTCAGGAGTGTCTGAACAGCTACAGTGTACTTTTATCTAATAAATACATAAATAAATAAATAAATAAATAAATAAATAAATAAATAAACATTTTTAAAAATGTATAAGAAATAAAGACCAGGCAGGCCTGCCATCCTTATCTCTGTCTCTCTGTCTGTCTGTCTGTCTGATCCACTGGAACTGGAGATGGGCCACCATAAGGTGCTGGTAGTTTATCCCAGGTTCTCTGAAAGAGGAGACTATGCTGTTAATTGTTGAGCCCTCTCAGTGGCCCCACCCATCTTTAAATTTTTAGAAGTATATGTGAGGCTGTGTTTATGTACATCATATGCAGACCATAAGAGGGATTTAGATTCTTCAGAATCTGACACCCTCTTCTGGAGTGTCTGAAGACAGCTACAGTGTACTTATATCTAATAAATACGTAAATAAATATATAAATAAACATTTTTTTAAAAAGGATAAGAAAGAAATAAAGACCAGGCAGGCCTGCCATCCTTATCACTGTCTCTATGTCTGTCTGTCTGATCCCCTGGAACTGGAGATGGGCCACCATATAGTTGCTGGTAGTTGATCCCAGGTACTCTGTAAGAGGAGACAATGCTATTAATTGTTGAGGTTTTAGAGTGGCCCCACCCTTCTTTAAATTTTTAGAAGTATATGTGAGGCTGTGTTTATGTACATCATATGCAGACCATAAGAGGGATTTAGATTCTCCAGAATCTGACACCCTCTTCTGGAGTGTCTGAACAGCTAGAGTGTACTTATTTCTACTAAATACATAAATAAATAAATAAATAAATAAATAAATAAATAAATAATCATTTTTTAAAAAGGATAAGACAGAAAGAAAGACCTGGCACGCCTGCCATCCATATCTCTGTCTGTCTGTCTGTCTGTCTGTCTATCTGATCTCTGGGAACTGGAGATGGGCCACGAATAGTTGCTGGTAGTTGATCCCAGGTTCTCTGGAAGAGGAGTCAGTGCTGTTAATTGTTGAGCCCTTTCAGTGGCCCCACCCATCTTTAAATTTTTAGAAGTATATGTGAGGCTGTGTTTATGTACATCATATGCAGACCATAAGAGGGATTTAGTTTCTCCAGAATCTGACACCCTCTTCTGGAGTGTCTGAACAGCTACAATGTACTTTTATCTAATAAATAAATAAATAAATAAATGAATAAATAAATAAATAAATAAATAAATAAACATTTTTTTTAAAAAAGGATAAGAAAGAAAGAAAGACCAGGCAGGCCTGCCATCCTTATCACTGTCTGTCTGTCTGTCTGTCTGATCCCCTGGAACTGGAGATGGACCACCATATAGTTGCTGGTAGTTGATCCCAGGTTCTCTATAGACGAGACAATGCTGTT
Organism: Mus caroli; assembly: GCF_978045245.1. Classification (NCBI taxonomy): domain Eukaryota; kingdom Metazoa; phylum Chordata; class Mammalia; order Rodentia; family Muridae; genus Mus; species Mus caroli. Next base: position 401,237 of record NW_028227285.1, on the reverse strand, counting down.
AATTGTTGAGCCCTTTCAGTGTCCCCACAGATCTTTTAATTTTTAGAAGTATATGTTAGGCTGTGTTTATGTACATCATATGGAGACCATAAGAGGGAGTTAGATTCTCCAGAATCTGACACCCTCTACTGGAGTGTCTGAACAGCTACAGTGTACTTATATCTAATAATTACATAAATAAATAAATAAATAAATAAATAAATAAATAAATAAATAAATAAATATTTTTTAAAAAGGATAAGAAAGAAAGAAAGAAAGACCAGGCAGGCCTGCCATCCTTATCTCTGTCTGTCTGTCTGTCTGATCCCCTGGAACTGGAGATGGGCCACTTTGTAGGTGCTGGAGGTTGATCCCAGGTTCTCTGGAAGAGGAGACAATGCTGTTCATTGTTGAGTCCTTTCAGTGGCCTTTTAATTTTTTAAGTATATGTGAGGCTGTGTTTATGTACATCATATTCAGACCATAAGAGGGATTTAGATTCTCTAGAATCTGACACCCTCTTCTGGAGTGTCTGAAGACGGCTACAGTGTAGTTATATCTAATAAATAAATAAATAAATAAATAAATAAATAAATAAATAAACATTTTTTAAAAAGTATAAGAAATAAAGAAAGACCAGGCAGGCCTGACATCTTTATCTCTGTCTCTCTGTCTGTCTGTCTGTCTGTCTGTCTGATCCACTGGAACTGGAGATGGGCCACCATAAGGTGCTGGTAGTTTATCCCAGGTTCTCTGAGAGAGGAGACAATGCTGTTAATTGTTGAGCCCTCTCAGTGGCCCCACACATCTTTAAATTTTTAGAAGTATATATGAGGCTGTGATTATGTACATCATATGCAGACCATAAGAGGGATTTAGATTCTCCAGAATCTGACACCCTCTTCTGGAGTGTCTGAAGACAGCTACAGTGTACTTATATCTAATAAATACATAAATAAATATATAAATAAACATTTTTTTAAAGTATAAGAAAGAAAGAAAGACCAGGCAGGCCTGCCATCCATATCTCTGTCTGTCTGTCTGTCTGTCTATCTGATCCCTGGGAAATGGAGATGGGCCACGAATAGTTGCTGGTAGTTGATCCCAGGTTCTCTGGAAGAGGAGACAATGCTGTTAATTGTTGAGCCCTTTCAGTGGCGCCACCCATCTTTAAATATTTAGAAGTATGTGTGAGGCTGTGTTTATGTACAACATATGCAGACCATAAGAGGCATTTAGATTCTCCAGAATCTGACACCCTCTTCTGGAGTGTCTGAAGACAGCTACAGTGTACTTATATCTAATAAATAAATAGATAAATAAATAAATAAATAAATAAACATTTTTTAAAAAGGATAAGAAAGAAACAAAGACCAGGCAGGCCTACCATCCATATCTCTGTCTGTCTGTCTGTCTGTCTATCTGATTCCCGGGAACTGGAGATGGGCCACCATATAGTTGCTGGTAGTTGATCCAAGGTTCTCTGGAAGAGGAGACAATGCTGTTAATTGTTGAGCCCTTTCAGTGGCCCCACACTTCTTTAAATATTTAAAAGTATATGTGAGGCTGTGTTTATGTACATCATATTCAGATTATAAGAGGATTTAGATTCTCCAGAATCTGACACCCTATACTGGAGTGTCTGAAGACACCTACAGTGTACTTATATATAATAAATACATACATAAATAAATAAATAAATAAATAAATAAATAAACATTTTTGAAAAAGGAAAAGAAAGAAAGTAAGACCAGGCAGGCCTGCCATCCTTATCTCTGTCTGTCTGTCTGTCTGTCAGATCCCCTGGAACTGGAGATGTGCCACCATATAGTAGCTGGTAGTTGATCCAAGGTTCTCTGGAAGAGGAGACAATGCTGTTAATTGTTGAGCCCTTTCAGTGGCCCCACACTTTTTAAATATTTAGAAGTATATGTGAGGCTGTGTTTATGTACATCATATTCAGATTATAAGAGGATTTAGATTCTCCAGAGTCTGACACCCTCTTCTGGAGTGTCTGAAGACAGCTACAGTGTACTTATATCGAATAAATACATAAATAAATATATAAATAAACATTTTTTTAAAAAGGATAAGAAAGAAAGAAAGACCAAGCAGGCCTGCCATCCTTATCACTGTCTGTATGTCTGTCTGTCTGATCCCCTGGAACTGGAGATGGGCCACCATATAGTTGCTGGTAGTTGATCCCAGGTACTCTGGAAGAGGAGACAATGCTGTTAATTGTTGAGCTTTTAGAGTAGCCCCACACTTCTTTAAATTTTTAGAAGTATATGTGAGGCTGTGTTTATGTACATCATATGCAGACCATAAGAGGGATTTAGATTCTCCAGAATCTGACACCCTCTTCTGGAGTGTCTGAACAGCTGCAGTGTATTTATATCTACTAAATACATAAATAAATAAAGAAATAAATAAATAATTAATTAAACATTTTTTAAAAAGGATAAGACAGAAAGAAAGACCAGGCAGGCCTGCCATCCATATCTCTGTCTGTCTGTCTGTCTGTCTATCTGATCCCTGGAAACTGGAGCTGGGCCACGAATAGTTGCTGGTAGTTGATCCCAGGTTCTCTGGAAGAGGAGACAATGCTGTTAATTGTTGAGCCCTTTCAGTGGCGCCACCCATCTTTAAATATTTAGAAGTATATGTGAGGCTGTGTTTATGTACATCATATGCAGACCATAAGAGGGATTTAGATTCTCCAGAATCTGACACACTCTTCTGGAGTGTCTGAAGACAGCTACAGTGTACTTATATCTAATAAATAAATAGATAAATAAATAAATAAACATTTTTTAAAAAGGATAAGAAAGAAAGAAAGACCAGGCAGGCCTGCCATCCATATCTCTGTCTGTCTGTCTGTCTATCTGATCCCCGGGAACTGGAGATGGGCCACCATATAGTTGCTGGTAGTTGATCCAAAGTTCTCTGGAAGAGGAGACAATGCTGTTAATTGTTGAGCCCTTTCAGTGGCCCCACACTTCTTTAAATATTTAGAAGTATATGTGAGGCTGTGTTTATGTATATCATATTCAGATTATAAAATTTTTAGATTCTCCAGAATCTGACACCCTATACTGGAGTGTCTGAAGACAACTACAGTGTACTTATATATAATAAATACATAAATAAAAAAATAAATAAATAAATAAATAATAAACATTTTTTAAAAAGGATAAGAAAGAAAGTAAGACCAGGCAGGCCTGCCATCCTTATCTCTGTCTGTCTGTCTGTCTGTCTGATCCCCTGGAACTGGAGATGGGCTACCATAAAGTTGCTGGTAGTTGATCCCAGGGTTCTGGAAGAGGAGACAATGCTGTTAATTGTTGAGCCATATCAGTGGCCCTGCCCATCTTTAAATATTTAGAAGTATATGTGAGGCTGTGTTTATGTACATCATATGCAGACCATAAGAGGGATTTAGATTCTCCAGAATCTGACACCCTCTTCTGGAGTGTCTGAAGACAGCTACAGTGTACTTAATTCTAATAAATACATAAATAAATAAATAAATAAATAAACATTTTTTAAAAAGGATAAGAAAGAAAATAAGACCAGGCAGGCCTGCCATCCTTATCTCTGTCTGTCTGTCTGTCTGTCTGCCTGATCCCCTGGAACTGGAGATGGGCCACCATATAGTTGCTGGTAGTTGATCCCAGGTTCTCTGGAAGAGGAGACAATGCTGTTAATTGTTGAGCCCTTTCAGTGGCTCCACCCATTTTTAATTTTTAGAAGTATATGTGATGCTATGTTTATGTACATCATATTCAGACCAAAAGAGGGATTTAGATTCTCTATAATCTGTCACCCTCTTCTGGAGTGTCTGAAGACGGCTACAGTGTACTTATATCTAATAAATACATATATGAATAAATAAATAAATAAACATTTTTTAAAACGAATAAGAAATAAAGAAAGACCAGGCAGGCCTGCCATCCTTATCTCTGTCTCTCTGTCTGTCTGTCGGTCTGATCCACTGGAACTGGAGATGGGCCACCATAAGGTGCTGGTAGTTTATCCCAGGTTCTCTGAAAGAGGAGACAATGCTGTTAATTGTTGAGCCCTCCCAGTGGCCCCACACAACTTTAAATTTTTAGAAGTATATGTGAGGCTGTGTTTATGTACATCATATGCAGACCATAAGAGGGATTTAGATTCTCCAGAATCTGACACCCTCTTCTGGAGTGTCTGAAGACAGCTACAGTGTACTTATATCTAATAAATTCATAAATAAATATATAAATAAACATTTTTTTAAAAAGGATAAGAAAGAAAGAAAGACCAGGCAGGCCTGCCATCCTTATCACTGTCTGTATGTCTGTCTGTATGATCCCCTGGAACTGGAGATGGGCCACCATATAGTTGCTGGTAGTTGATCCCAGGTACTCTGGAAGAGGAGACAATGCTGTTAATTGTTGAGCTTTTAGAGTGGCCCCACCCTTCTTTAAATTTTTAGAAGTATATGTGAGGCTGTGTTTATGTACATCATATGCAGACCATAAGAGGGATTTAGATTCTCCAGAATCTGACACCCTCTTCTGCAGTGTGTGAACAGCTACAGTGTACTTATATCTAATAAATAATTAAATAAATAAATAAACAAACATTTTTTTTAAAAAAAGGATAAGAAAGAAAGAAAGACCAGGCAGGCCTGCCACCCTTATCACTGTCTGTCTGTCTATCTGTCTGATCCCCTGGAAGTGGAGATGGACCACCATAGAGTTGCTGGTAGTTGATCCCAGGTTCTCTATAAGAGGAGACAATGCTGTTAATTTTTGAGCCCTTTCAGTGGCCCCACACATCTTTTAATTTTTAGAAGTATATGTTAGGCTGTGTTTATGTACATCATATGCAGACCATAAGAGGGATTTAGATTCTCCAGAATCTGACACCCTCTTCTGGAGTGTCTGAAGACAGCTACAGTGTACTTATATCTAATAAATACATAAATAAATATATAAATAAACATTTTTTAAAAAGGATAAGAAAGAAAGAAAGACCAGGCAGGCCTGCCATCCTTAGCACTGTCTGTATGTCTGTCTGTCTGATCCCCTGGAACTGGAGATGGGCCACCATATAGTTGCTGGTAGTTGATCCCAGGTACTCTGGAAGAGGAGACAATGCTGTTAATTGTTGAGCTTTTAGAGTGGCCCCACCCTTCTTTAAATTTTTAGAAGTATATGTGAGGCTGTGTTTATGTACATCATATGCAGACCATAAGAGGGATTTAGATTCTCCAGAATCTGACACCCTCTTCTGGAGTGTCTGAAGACAGCTACAGTGTACTTATATCAAATAAATAAATAGATAAATAAATAAATAAATAAATAAATAAACATTTTTAAAAAGGATAAGAAAGAAAGAAAGACCAGGTAGGCCTGCCATCCATATCTCTGTCTGTCTGTCTGTCTGTCTATCTGATCCCCGGGAACTGGAGATGGGCCACCATATAGTTGCTGGTAGTTGATCCAAGGTTCTCTGGAAGAGGAGACAATGCTGTTAATTGTTGAGCCCTTTCAGTGGCCCCACACTTCTTTAAATATTTAGAAGTATATGTGAGGCTGTGTTTATGTACATCATATTCAGATTATAAGAGGATTTAGATTCTCCAGAATCTGACACCCTATACTGGAGTGTCTGAAGACAGCTACAGTGTACTTATAATAAATAAATAAATAAATAAAATAAATAAATAAATAAATAAACATTTTTGAAAAAGGATAAGAAAGAATGTAAGACCAGGCAGGCCTGCCATCCTTATCTCTGTCTGTCTGTCTGTCTGTCTGATCCCCTGGAACTGGAGATGGGCCACCATATAGTTGCTGATAGTTGATCCAAGGTTCTCTGAAAGAGGAGACAATGCTGTTAATTGTTGAGCCCTCTCAGTGACCCCACACATCTTTAAATTTTTAGAAGTATATGTGAGGCTGTGTTTATGTACATCATATGCAGACCATAAGAGGGATTTAGATTCCAGAATTTGACACCCTCTTCTGGAGTGTCTGAAGACAGCTACAGTGTACTAATATCTAATAAATCCATAAATAAATATATAAATAAACATTTTTTAAAAAAGGATAAGAAAGAAAGAAAGACCAGGCAGGCCTGCCATCCTTATTACTGTCTGTATGTCTGTCTGTATGATCCCCTGGAACTGGAGATGGGCCACCATATAGTTGCTGGTAGTTGATCCCAGGTACTCTGGAAGAGGAGACAATGCTGTTAATTGTTGAGCTTTTAGAGTGGCCCCACCCTTCTTTAAATTTTTAGAAGTATATGTGAGGTTGTGTTTATGTAAATCATATGCAGACCATAAGAGGGATTTAGATTCTCCAGAATCTGAAACCCTCTTCTGGAGTGTGTGAACAGCTACGGTGTACTTATATCTAATAAATAAATAAATAAATAAATAAATAAACCAACATTTTTTTAAAAAAAGGATAAGAAAGAAAGAAAGACCAGGCAGGACTGCCATCTTTATCACTGTCTGTCTGTCTGTCTGTCTGATCCCCTGCAACTGGAGATGGGCCACAATATAGTTGCTGGTAGTTGATCCCAGGTCCTCTGGAAGAGGAGACAATGCTGTTAATTGTTGAGCCCTTTCAGTGGCCCCACCCATCTTTAAATTTTTAGAAGTATATATGAGGCTGTGTTTATGTACATCATATGCAGACCATAAGAGGGATATAGATTCCCCAGAATCTGACACCCTCTCCTGGAGAGTCTGAAGACAGCTAGAGTGTACTTATATCTAATAAGTACATAAATAAATAAATAAATAAATAAATAAATAAACATTTTTTAAAAGGATAAGAAAGAAAGAAAAATCAGGCAGGCCTGCCATCCTTATCACTGTCTGTCTGTCTGTCTGTCTGATCCCCTGCAACTTGAGATGGGCCACCATATAGTTGCTGTTAGTTGATCCCACGTTCTCTGGAAGAGGAGACAATGGTGTTAATTGTTGAGCCCTTTCAGTGGGCCCACCCAACTTTAAATTTTTAGAAGTATATGTGAGGCTGTGTTTATGTACATCATATGCAGACCATAAGAGGGATTTAGATTCTCCAGAATATGACACCCTCTTCTAGAGTGTCTGAAGACAACTACAGTGTACTTATATCTAATAAATACATAAATAAATAAATAAACATTTTTTAAAAAGAATAAGAAAGAAAGAAAGACCAGGCAGGACTGCCACCTTGTCTGTCTGTCTGTCTGTCTGTCTGTCTATCTGTCAGATACCCTGGAACTGTAGATGGGCCACCATATAGTTGCTGGTAGTTGATCCCAGGTTCTCTGGAAGAGGAGACAATGCTGTTAGTTGTTGAGCCCTTTCAGTGGCCCCACCCATCTTTAAATTTTTAGAAGTATATGTGAGGCTGTGTTCATTTACATCATATGTAGACCATAAGAGGTATATTGATTCTCCAGAATCTGCACCGTCTTCTGGAGAGTCTGACGACAGCTACAGTGTACTTATATCTTAAATACATATAATTAAATAAATGAATAAATGAATAAATAAATAAATAAATAAATAAACATTTTTTTAAAAGGATAAGAAAGAAAGAAAAATCAGGCAGGCCTGCCATCCTTATCTCTGTCTGTCTGTCTGTCTGTCTTATCCCCTAGAACTTGAGATGGGCCACATAGTTGTTGGTAGTTGATCCCACGTTCTCTGGAAGAAGAGACAATGCTGTTAATTGTTGAGCCCTTTCAGTGGGCCCATCCATCTTTAAATTTTTAGAAGTATATGTGAGGCTGTGTTTATGTACATCATATGCAGACCATAAGAGGGATTTAGATTCTCCAGAAGATGACACCCTCTTCTAGAGTGTCTGAAGACAGCTACAGTGTACTTATATCTAATAAATACATAAATAAATAAATAAATAAATAAATAAATAAATAAACATTTTTTTAAAAGGATAAGAAAGAAAGAAAGACCAGGCAGGGCTGCCCTCCTTATCTTTGTCTGTCTGTCTGTCTCTCTGTTTGTCTGTCTGTCTGATCTCCTGGAACTGGAGATGGGCCACCATTTTGTTGCTGATAGTTGATCCCAGGTCTTCTGAAGAGGAGACAATGCTGTTAATTGTTCAGCCCTTTCAGTGGCCCCACCCATCTTTAAATTTCTAGAAGTAAATGTGATGCTGTGTTTATGTACATCATATTCAGACCCTTAAAGAGGGATTTATATTCTCCAGAATCTGACACCGTCTTTTGGAGTGTCTATGACGGATACAGTGTACTTATATCTAATAAATACATAAATAAAGAAATAAACATTTTTTTAAAAAGATAAGAAAGAAAGAAAGTCCAGGCAGGCCTGCCATCCTTATCTCTGTCTGTCTGTCTGTCTGTCTGATCCTCTGGACCTGGAGATGGGCCACCATAGAGTTGCTTGTAGTTGATCCCAGGTTCTCTGGAAGAGGAGACAATGCTGTTAATTGTTGAGCCCTTTCAGTGGCCCCACCCATCTTTAAATTTTTAGAAGTATATGCGAGGCTGTGTTTATGTACCGAATATGCAGACCATAAGAGGGATTTAGATTCTCCAGAATCTGACACCCTCTTCTGGAGTGTCTGAAGACAGCTACAGTGTACTTATATCTAATAAATTCATAAATAAACAAATGAACATTTTTAAAAAAGGATAATAAAGAAAGAGAGACCAGGCAAGCCTGCCATCCTTGTCTGTCTGTCTGTCTGATTCCCTGGAAATGGAGATGGGCCACCATATAATTGCTGGTAGTTGATCCCAGGTTCTCTGGAAGAGGAGTCAGTGCTGTTAATTGTTGAGCCCTTTCAGTGGCCCCACCCATCTTTAAATTTTTAGAAGTATATGTGAGGCTGTGTTCATGTACATCATATGCAGACCATAAGAGGGATATAGATTCTCCAGAATCTGACACCCTCTTCGGTAGTGTTTGAAGACAGCTACAGTGTACTTAAATCTAATAAATACATAATTAAATTAATAAAAATTTTTAAAAAGGATAAGAAAGAATGAAAGACCAGGTAGGCCTGCCATCCTTAACTCTATCTGTCTGTATGTCTGTCTGTCTGTCTGATCCCCTGGAACTGGAGATGGGCCACCATATAGTTGCTGGTAGTTGATCCCAGGTTATCTATAAGAGGAGACAATGCTGTTAATTGTTGATCCCTTTCATTGGCCCCACACATGTTTAAATTTTTAGAAGTAAATGTGAGGCTGTGTTTATGTACATCATATGCAGACCATAAGAGGGATATAGATTCTCCAGAATCTGACACCCTCTTCTGGAGTGTCTGAAGACAGCTACAGTGTACTTATATCTAATAAATACATAAATAAATAAATAAATAAATAAATAAATAAATAAACATTTTTTAAAAGGGATAAGAAAGAAAGAAAAACCAGGCAGGCCTGCCATCCTTGTCTGTCTTTCTCTCTGTCTGTCTGTCTTGCCTTGCCCCTTGAGTAGCCTAGCCTAGTCCCTTGCCTTGACTAGCCCAGCCCCTTGCCTAGCCTAGCCTAGCCCAGCCCTGCCTTGCCTAGCCCTGCCTATCCCTGTCTTTAACCAGGCTGGCCTCGATCTCAAAAACTGACTGCCTCTGCCTCCAGAGTGCTCTCATTAAGACCTCGAGCCACCACTGATTGTTGTGTTTTCTAAGTCTTACATAGGTATGGTCTGTTTCTCAGCTGTGAAACCCTAATTAACACGTGTAGTCTGTCCTAGGTCAGCCATAGCTACAGACTGAGGCCTTTTCTAAAACAAAACAAAAGAAAACAAAAAATAGAAATAATAAAATAAATAAATTAAGCAACCACATGATATCTTTTGTTTCTTTCAATGATACTCAGAACTTGAAGCAGTTCACCCATGAGACCTCAGCTCCGGACATTGAGGCTCTTTCCCTAACAAGTATTATGGCTGAACCTGAGGGGTTCTACTGCTGATTTGGGTCCCCCACTTTAAAAAAATAGTTGTTTTCAAAGGCTGCAGGTTCTTAGCCCTGTTCCTTGTTACAGTTGAGTCACAGCCCTGAAAGTTCAGTGGTAGTTAAAGGCACTGAGAAGGGCTTCCTATAGACATCAAAGACCAAGTCTTTGTTTTTAAAAAGTTAATCTGGATTCCCCCACCCCCTGGCATCCTTAGAATTCCTAGAAAGGAAGGCAGGGACCTGGGCAGAAGGGTGCAAGGCTACTGGTGTTTGTAAGTGGTAACAGAAAGCTTTCTCTTGATGGTACCCTACCCCAAGTTACACTGTCACTTCTTTTTCCTAGTTGTTGTTTTGTCGGTTTGTATTCTCAACATAGACCCTTTTCCTTCCTAACCTTGGCTGTCCTGAACCTTAGTGTCCTTGAACTCAGTGATTTGCCTGTCTTGCTGGGATGAAACTGTGAGCTACCATCCAGAAGGAAGCACCCTGCTGAGGTTAGATTGGGGTCTCTTCCATTTTCCTCTATGAACATGCATATGGCAGGCCTGATCTTTCTTTTTTACTTTTCCTTTTCTTTTTAAAGATTTATTTATTTATTATATTTAAGTATGCTGTAGCTATGTTCAGACAGTCCAGAAGAGGGTGTCAGATTCTGAAGAATCTAAATCATTCTTATTGTCTGCATATGATGTATATAAACACAGCCTCACATATACTCAAAAAAAAAAAGAAAGAAAGATGTGGCTACAGAGAGGGCTCAACAATTAAGAGCATTGTCTCCTCTTCCAGAGAACCTGGGCTCAATTACCAGTATTATATATGGTGGCCCATCTCCAGTTCCAGGGGATCTAATACTCTGTTCTGGAGTCTGTGTGCACAGCATACACATGCAAAACATTCTTACACAATCATTGAGAGAGGAGAGAGAGGGGTTGAGAGAGAGGGGAGGTAATCATACCTCCTGACGAGTTTGAAGACCTGAGCTTCATCACTCACACAAATAAATAAATGCCAAATATTTTTTTATAAATAAACTCTGCCATTGCCCTTTAAAAATTCCTAGAAAACAAGTTTTATAAGCAACAGTTATATTTACTATATCTAAAGGACAGTCATGAGCATATTCAATAAATAGAAAAAGGCCTGTTAGTCTTAGAAATGGAAAAGACAAACCAAGGAAGGTTTGCAATTACATAATGAGGCAGCTCAGCCCAGCTCTAAGGTTGGAAATAAGACTCGAGAATAGGATACACCTGAAGACAGCCAGCCATTGTTTTTTGTTTTGGAGGCTGAAAGGATACACCTGAAGACAGCCAATGCTGTGTGATGGTGATCTGGTATTTTTTTTTTTAATTTTTAAAAACTTTAACACTTTTTATAAAACTTTTATAAAAACTTTTTCTTTCTTTCTTTCTTTCCTCACCCTAGCCCCTACCCTAGCCCTGTCTTTCAACAGGGTGGCCTCGAACTCAGAAACTGATTGCTTCTACCTACAGAGTGCTCTCATTAAGAGCTTGAGCCACCACTGAATGTAGGGTTTTCTAAGCCTTACCTTGCTCTTGGTGTCTGTTCTCAGCTGTGAAACCCTAATTAACACAAGTAGGCAGTCCTGGGTCAGCCAGAGCTACAGACTGAGGACTTCTCTAAAAACAAATAAAACAAAACAAAACAACAAATAGAAATAATAAAATACATAAATTAAGAAACCACAGCATAGCTTTTCTCTCTCTAGGTGGTACTCAGAAATTCCAGCAGTTGGCCTGTGACACCTCAGCTCAGTATATGTGAGGCTGTGTTTATGTACATCATATGCAGACCATAAGAGGGATTTACATTCTCCAGAATCTGACACCCTCATCTGGAGTGTCTGAAGAGAGCTACAGTGTACTTATATCTAAGAAATAAATAAATAAATAAATAAATAAATAAATAAATAAATAAATAAATATTTTTTAAAAAGGATAAGAAAGAAAGAAAGACCAGGCAGGCCTGCCATCATTATCTCTGTCTGTCTGTCTGTCTGATCCCCTGGAACTGGAGATGGGCCACCTTGTAGGAGCTGGTAGTTGATCCCAGGTTCTCTGGAAGAGGAGACAGTGCTATTAATTGTTGAGCCCTTTCAGTGGCCCCACCCATTTTTAATTTTTAGAAGTATATGTGAGGCTGTGTTTATGTACACAATATGCAGACCATAAGAGGGATTTAGATTCTCCAGAATCTGACACCCTCTTCTGGAGAGTCTGAAACAGATACAGTTTACTTATATCTAATGAATACATATATAAAAAATAAATATTTTTAAAAAGGATAAGAAAGAAAGAAAGACCAGGCAGGCCTCCATCCTTAACTCTGTCTGTCTGTCTGTCTGTTTGATACCCTGGAACTGGAGATGGGCCACCATATAGTTGCTGGAAGTTGATCCCAGGCTCTCTGGAAGAGGAGACAATGCTGTTAATTGTTGAGCCATTTCAGTGGCCCCACCCATCTTTAAATTTTTAGAAGTAAAGTTGAGGCTGTGTTTATGTACATCATATGCAGACCATAAGAGGGATTTAGATTCTCCAGAATCTGACACCCTCTTCTTGATTGTTTGAAGACAGCTACATTGTACTTATATCTAATAAATACATAAATATATGAATAAACATTTTTTAAAAAGGATAAGAAAGAAAGAAAGACCAGGTAGGCCTGCCATCATTATCCTTGTCTGTCTGTCTGTCTGTCTGATCAGCTGGAACTGGAGATGGGCCACCATATAGTTGCTGGTAGTTGATCCCAGGATCATTGGTAGAGTTGACAATGCTGTTAATTGTTGAGACCTTTAAGTGGCCCCACACATATTTTAATTTTTAGAAGTATATGTGAGGCTGTGTTTATGTACATCATATGCAGACCATAAGAGGGATATCGATACTCCAGAATCTGACACCCTCTTCTGGAGTGTCTGAAGATAGCTACAGTGTACTTATATCTAATAAATAAATAAATAAATAAATAAATAAATAAATAAACAAACATTTTTTAAAAAGGATAAGAAAGAAAGAAAGACCAGGCAGGACTGCCATCCTTATCTCTGTCTGTCTGTCTGTCTGTCTGTCTGATCCTCTGGAACTGGAGATGGGCCACCATATAGTTGCTTGTAGTTGATCCCAGGTTCTCTGGAAAAGGAGACAATGCTTTTAATTGTTGAGCCCTTTCAGTGGGCCCACACATCTTTAAATTTTTAGAAGTATATGTGAGGCCGTGTTTATGTACATCATATGCAGACCATAAGAGGGATTTAGATTCTCCAGAATATGACACCCTCTTCTAGAGTGTCTGAAGACAGCTTCAGTGTACTTATATCTAATACATACATAAATAAATAAATAAACATTTTTTAAAAAGTATAAGAAAGAAAGAAAGACCAGGCAGGCCTGTAACCATGTCTGTCTGTCTGTCTGTCTGTCTATCTGTCAGATACCCTGGAACTGGAGATGAGCCACCATATAGTTGATGGTAGTTGATTCCAGGTTCTCTGGAAGAGGAGACAATGCTGTTAATTGTTGAGTCCTTTCAGTGGCCCCACCCATCTTTAAATTTTTAGAAGTATATGTGAGGCTGTGTTCATGTACATCATATGCAGACCATAGGAGGGATATAGATTCTCCAGAATCTGACACCCTCTTCTGGAGTGCCTGAAGACAGCTACAGTGTACTTATATCTAATAAATAAATAAATAAATAAATAAATAAATGAATAAATAAATAAATAAATAAATAAACCTTTTTTAAAAAGGATAAGAAAGAAAGAAAAATCAGGCAGGCCTGCCATCCTTATCTCTGTCTGTCTGTATGTCTGTCTTATCCCCTGGAACTTGAAATGGGCCACCATATAGTTGCTGGTAGTTTATCCCACGTTCTCTGGAAGAAGAGACAATGCTGTTAATTGTTGAGTCATTTCAGTGGGCTCACCCATCTTTACATTTTTAGAAGTATATGTGAGGTTGTGTTTATGTACATCATATGCAGACCATAAGAGGGATTTAGATTCTCCAGAAGATGACACACTCTTCTAGAGTGTCTGAAGACTGCTACAGTGTACTTATATCTAATAAATTCATAAATAAACAAATAAACATTTTTAAAAAAGGATAATAAAGAAAGAGAGACCAGGCAAGCCTGCCATCCTTGTCTGTCTGTCTGTCTGTCTGTTCCCCTGGAACTAGAGATGGGCCACCATATAAATGCTGGTAGTTGATCCCATGTTCTCTGGAAGAGGAGTCAGTGCTGTTAATTGTTGAGCCGTTTCAGTGGCCCCACCCATCTATAAATTTTTAGAAGTATATGTGAGGCTGTGTTCATGTACATCATATGAAGACCATAAGAGGGATATAGATTCTCCAGAATCTGACACCCTCTTCGGGAGTGTTTGAAGAGAGCTACAGTGTACTTATATCTAATAAATACATACTTAAATTAATAAACATTTTTTAAAAAGGATAAGAAAGAATGAAAGACCAGGTAGGCCTTCCATCCTTAACTCTATCTGTCTGTATGTCTGTCTGTCTGTCTGATCCCCTGGAACTGGAGATGGGCCACCATATAGTTCCTGGTAGTTGATCCCAGGTTCTCTGGTAGAGGAGACAATGCTGTTAATTGTTGAGCCCTTTCAGTGGCCCCACCCATCTTTAAATTTTTAGAAGTATATGTGAGGCTGTGTTCATGTACATCATATGCAGACCATAAGAGGGATATTGATTCTCCAGAATCTGACACCCTCTTCTGGAGAGTCTGAAGACAGCTACAGTGTACTTATATCTAATAAATACATAAATAAATAAATAAATAAATGAATAAATAAATAAATAAATGAACATTTTTTAAAAAGGATAACAAATAAAGAAAAATCAGGCAGGCCTGCCATCCTTATCTCTGTCTGTCTGTCTGTCTGTCTTATCCCCTGGAACTTGAGATGGGCCACCATATAGTTGCTTGTAGTTCATCCAAGGATCTCTGGAAGAGGAGACAATGCTGTTAATTGTTGAGCCCTTTCAGTGGGCCCACACTTCTTTAAATTTTTAGAAGTATATGTGAGGCTGTGTTTATGTACATCATATGCAGACCATAAGAGGGATTTAGATTCTCCAGAATCTGGCACCCTCTTCTGGAGTGTCTGAAGACAGCTACAGTGTACTTATATGTAATAAATAAATAAATAAATAAATAAATAAATAAATAAATAAACATTTTTTTAAAAGTATAAGAAAGAAAGAAAAACCAGGCAGGCCTCCATTCTTATCTCTGTCTGTCTGTCTGTCTGTCTGATACCCTGGAACTGGAGATGGGCCACCATATAGTTGCTGGTAGTTTATCCAAGGTTCTCTGGAAGAGGAGACAATGCTGTTAATTGTTGAGCCCTTTCAGTGGGCCCACACTTCTTTAAATTTTTAGAAGTATATGTGAGGCTGTGTTTATGTACATCATATGCAGACCATAAGAGGGATTTAGATTACCCAGAAGATGACACCCTCTTCTAGAGTGTCTGAAGACAGCTAAAGTGTACTTATATCTAATAAATACATACTTAAATTAATAAACATTTTTTAAAAGTATAAGAAAGAAAGAAAGACCAGGCAGGCCTCCATCCTTATCTCTGTCAGTCTGTCTGTCTGTCTGATCCATTGGAACTGGAGATGGGCCACTATATAGTTGCTGTTAGTTGATCCCAGGTTCTCTGGAAGAAGAGACAATGCTGTTAATTGTTGAGCCCTTTCAGTGGCTCCACCTATCTTTAAATTTTTAGAAGTATATGTTAGGCTGTGTTTATGTACATCATATGCAGACCATAAGAGGGATTTAGATTCTCCAGAATCTGACACCCACTTCTGTAGTGTCTGAAGACAACTACAGTGTACTTATATCTAATAAATACATAAATAAATAAATAAATAAATAAATAAATAAATAAACATTATTTTAAAAGGATAAGAAAGAAAGAAAAACCAGGCAGGCCTGCCCTCCTTATCTCTGTCTGTCTGTCTGTCTGTCTGATCCCCTGGAACTGGAGATGGGCCACCATATAGTTGCTGGTAGTTGATCCCAGGTTTTCTGGAAGAAGAGACAATGCTGTTAATTGTTGAGCCCTTTCAGTGGCCCCACCCATCTTAAATTTTTAGAAGTGTATGTGAATCTGTGTTTATGTCCATCATATGCAGACCATAAGAGGGATTTATATTCTCCAGAATCTGACACCCTCTTCTGGAGTGTCTGAAGACAGCTACAGTGTACTTATATCTTATAAATACATAAATAAATAAATAAACATTTTTTAAAAATGATAAGAAAGAAAGAAAAACCAGGTAGGACTGCCACCCTTGTCTGTCTGTCTCTTTGTCTGCCTGATCCCCTGGAACTGGAGATGGGCCACCATATAGTAGCTGGTAGTTGATCCCAGGTTCTCTGTTATAGGAGACAATGCTGTTAATTTTTGAGCCCTTTCAGTGCCCCCACACATCTTTAAATTTTTAGAAGTATATGTGAGGCTGTGTTCATGTACATCATATGCAGACCATAAGAGGGATTCAGATTCTCCAGAATCTGGCACCCTCTTCTGGAGTGTCTGAAGACAGCTACAGTGTACTTATATGTAATAAATACATAAATAAATAAATAAATAAATAAATAAACATTTTTTTTTAAAGTATAAGAAAGAAAGAAAGACCAGGCAGGCCTCCATTCTTATCTCTGTCTGTCTGTCTGTCTGTCTGATACCCTGGAACTGGAGATGGGCCACCATATAGTTGCTGGTAGTTTATCCAAGGTTCTCTGGAAGAGGAGACAATGCTGTTAATTGTTGATCCCTTTCTTGGCCCCACCCATCTTTAAATTTTTAGAAGTATATGTGAGGCTGTGTTTATGTACATCATATGCAGACCATAAGAGGGATTTAGATTCTCCAGAATCTGACACCCTCTTTTGGAGTATCTGAAGATAGCTACAGTGTACTTATATCTAATAAATAAATAAATAAATAAATAAATAAATAAATAAATAAATAAACATTTTTTAAAAAGGATAAGAAAGAAAGAAAGACCAGGCAGGGCTGCCATCCTTATCTTTGTCTGTCTGTCTGTCTCTCTGTTTGTCTGTCTGTCTGATCTCCTGGAACTGGAGATGGGCCACCATTTTGTTGCTGGTAGTGAAAGACTCCAGGACTCCCAAAGGGAGGCACTTACTCAAGCCTCGGGTCAGCCGCGCACCCAAGAAGACACTGAGACTGAACTTAAGATGTATAGAGAGTAAGATTTAATACAGCAACGACAAGAAAGCACACAAAAAGCACATATACCAGATATCTGGGGTCGAAACTCATGCAGCCAGCAAGGTGCAGAGGAGATTCGGCATTAGGCCCAGACTTGTCACAGGCTTTTATAGGAGAAGGGTAAGGAGAAAAGTACAAGTTTTACGTCACCAAGGTGTTCTGCCAAGGAGCTTTACATAACCAAGGGGTCGTGTCCTATATTTTGGCAATGTACTCGATCTATTGGAACATTCTGGGGTAGTACCAGGAGGCCCCTATCTCAAAAATGTTCTTGGAACAGTCTTCAGTTAGGAGGGGTTGGACTGAGTTCGCTCCAGGAGACCCTTATCTCAGAAATGCTCCTGGAACCGTTCTCACTTGGGAGGGGTCGGACTCTGGGGTGAAGAGTTCAAGAATGTACTCTGAGGTAAAAAGTTCAGGTGTGTTCCGGGAACAACCTCTAGATGGGAGGGGTAAGAGAACTCTGAGTTGGAGAGTTCATGGAGAGTTCAGCTTTTCTTCTTTCATTCCCCCCTTCTTTTAGTGAATAGCTCTAATCTTAGAGCGAGTCCTGCATTTATCCCCCTCCACAGAGTCCAATCTCTTTCTGTTTTGTAACATCACTTTGGACAGGGAAGTCAAAAATAGACCGTTTTATAGTTCTAAGATCAACATCCATAGCTGTACATAACCAACAGGATTGAGTCATATTAGGATTAGTTCTAAAACTTAAGAAAGCTCTTAGTCTATGTGGCCATTGGGGAGGTCGTGTCCAGCAGGGGATGAGATGGCCACATTATTTTTGTGGTAGTTCTGATTTTTTAGATGGCGCTGTAGATGGCCTTCCTTAGCGTAGGCCTTGTGGCACAGGTGGCATTCATAGAGCCGGCCCCCTGTGTGCAGATGCATATGGTTTTTGAGGTCGTAGTTATGCAGGAAGCGGGCTGGACAGTGGGGGCATGAGTAGGGTCGCTCTCCTGTGTGCTCTCGCATGTGGATCTTCAGCTTATCATTCCTGGTGAAGCGGATACCGCAGACCTCACAGGCAAAAGGCTTTTCACCATTGTGGGTCCTTATGTGCCGAGGCAGTTTGCCTGCCCCGTGGATTATCTTGTGACAGACTGGGCACTCTTGGGGCATCTGTGAAAGGCGTTTAGGCACTAGCTTGTTTTGGTCATTTAGGCCTGGTGTCAGGGCATCCTGGTGCAGCGAACTTAGGTAAGCCCTCAGGTCAGGGTCAATGAGATCTTCATCTGAGCCCAGCTCTTCTGATGATAGTGGAGGTTCGTTACTCTGGGCCAGCCCGTAGCCTGGTGGGTTGAGCATTTTTGAGGTTGAGGCTGTGGGGGTGGCAGTGGCAAAAGCCTCCAGGTACTGTCGGGCTCGCTCACAGTCATCTTTATCTGGGCTGGGGGCTTCCAGTCCACTGCCTTGCAAAATCTCCAAGCAAGTAGTGACGACACATGGGATTTCCAGTAGCCGAGCAGCTTGGAGTACAGCCGGCACATTGGCGTTGCTGGTGGTCAGTGTGGCTGTGTAAGCAAACTCGAGCAGGGCACTTAGGGCCTCCGGCCCTACAAAGTTCAGCTCACACACACTGGCTTTTGCTCCCCCAGAAGCCGTTTCAACACTCTCTGTTTTTATTACTGTTCTCTCTCTCTCTTCTGTAAAGAGCCTCTTGAAGTAGTGGCTACAGGCAGCCAGCACAGCCCTGTGGGTTTGGTACTCAAAACCCTGTGTCCTGATGGTGAGGTCGCACAGATGACCCAGCTGGCGCTGCTCGTTTAGGCAGCTCAGGAGCTCGCTGCTGTGATCTGGGAATGGGATTCCAATTAGGTCATCCTCGGGGCTCCCCATCTTTTTCTTTTTAGTCGTTGGGTCTGTTTGCTGGAGCTGGGCAACAGAGCAGGGTGTAGAAAGAGTCAACACAGGGATCCAATATCCTGCTAGACTTAGTCAAGGGGGGGCGGTCCCCCATGTAGAATTTCATAAGAAGTAAGACCGAAACGTCCAGGTGTGTTTCGGACTCTGAGAAGCACAAAGGGAAGGAGGGTCACCCAGTCTTTACCGTCAGTCTCAATAGCTAGTTTAACAACATAGGTTAAGACAGTGATGGGCATAGGAGTCTCATAAAGGATCTTAAACAGAGTAAAACTGAATCAAGAAATAGGGCATAGGGAAGGAACACCAAGTCCATGCCAGTCTCCACGATTAATTTTATCAAGGTCTGTCTTAGAGTTTTAGACTAATTTTTATCTATCCTGAGCTCTGAGGTCTATACACACAATGTAATTTTTATTTGACCTCTAAATGCTTGGCCACACCCTGACTTACCTGGGCAACAAAGCAGGGCCATTATCTGACACTATTGCCTTTGGCACTCTGAACCTTGGAAAAATTTTCTTTAATAATCTTCTTGATGACTATGTGAGCAGTCTCATTTATCCATATTGAGAACGTCTTCTGCAAATGTCAACAGCTTTCTTTGTTTGTATTGTTCCATACAGTGGCAAAAGCATACCTGCTGTCAGTGTCATTTATAAAGCTTGTATCAAAACCACAAGTTCAGCTTTCTGGGCTGAAGTCCCTTTAGGGAGGCTGCTGGCCTAGATCACCTGCTTTTTGTCCACTGCTGCACTGCTGTCCCCGCCTTCCGCTTACCTTTAACCATGAGGCCACTGCCATCCGTGTACCAGTTTAAACTTTCAGGCCAAGGCTGATTTGATCTTTACCTGCTGAGGTAAGTAGACCCCTCTGTTGGTAGGTGGCCCCATGGATATGAGCTGCTTTCCATCTGCTACTGCTGCTCCTGTGACAAAGCTGCTGCCATCCGTGTACCAGGCAGGCACACCAAGGCTGATCAGTCAGATCTCTCCTTGTTCCAGTTTCATCAGCACATTGATGTACAGGAGTGGAGTCATCCGCCAAGGGGAGGTGGCAGGATTGAGGATGGCAGGTGGAGCAAAAGTTACTCAATCATTCAGCAACAAATTCTGGTAGTGGGTATAGTCACATGCTGACCCAGGGTAAGCTTGTCAGGGTCTTTAACAAGCAGGGCCATTGCAGCTCATCAACATATAAGGTAAAAGGCTTAGTCAAATCTGGCAAAGCCAGAGCGGGGGCTGCAAGCAGGGCTGCCTTTATGCTGTCAAAGGCTTTTTGGTGTTTCTCAGTCCAGGTGAATGGGACTTTTTCTTTAGTCCAGAGTCTGCAAAAGCCCACCGTCCCCAGAAACTCACGTACTTGGCGCGGGGTGGTGGGGGTTGGGATCAGCATCACAGTCTTTTTTCTTGGCTTCGGTGAGCCACCGCTTTCCGTCGTTTTGGCACCTCGGTAACTGAGCTTTCTTAGCCGATACCCGATACCCCAACTCACCCAGTTCATTCAGGAGCTTCTAGGAGGGCCAGAATTTCTTCTTTGTCTTTGATGTCTCTGCCTTCAGCCAACCGCAGGGCTTGGGTTAGCGCCAGGAGTTCAGCCTTCTGAGCCAAAGTTCCTTCTGCTAGAATGTCAGAGCAGTGATGAGTAGGTGAAGACTCAGCAGGTTAGCAGGGGAAGTGAAGGTCACTTGTTCTGTCAACAAAAAGCTCTAATAATGTGTCCATCAGTCAGGGAAACAATTGGATCATGTGTCCCTGACCAAAAGCCATTATGTGCAGACAAGCAGGCCATCCCTCAGTCACCAGGTCTAATTTTTCCAAGTGCCACTGGTCTTTTAGGGTCCCAATTTCTGAGTAAGAACCTCTTTGGCAATACTTTTGTTCTCAGTCACATTTAGGAGTCCCAAAGTTGGGGACAACATTAGGGCAGTCTCAATAGCATCTAAGGCCATCCAAGGTTGTTCTTTATTTCTTATACGAAGGGCTGTTTATCTTTTTAATGCAGCAAAACCTGGAATCCACAGTTTGCAAAGACCTGTAGTGTCCAGGGACCTTTTAAACTTGCTTTGCATTGGTCAGTGGAGGAATATGAAAACACAGTCTCTTTTTAGCTGCATCAACAGGTAGGCCACCAGTCTCTTTACTTATAGCCACGAACAGGTGAAGGGTTTTGTCTTGAGGGGGGGGCGCTCCTCTTCTTTTTGTTAGGACAGTCTCTCACCCAGTGCTCTTCTTTTTCAACAGCAAACACTCTGATCTTTAGCCAAAAGCTTTCTTTTTTCTTGTTGCCAGGTACTAAGTTTTCTAGTTTCCCTGACGTTTGTGACCAGCATTTCATTTCTCTTATCTTTTTTAGAAAATTTTCTGGCTCCTTATTTCTTACAGATCATCTCTAAGTGCTAGTATTATTAGCAAGTGTCACTTTGCTAGGTTCTAGTCTTTGTCATTTATCTCTCTTTGCTCCTATTTCTTAACTGCAATGGAGATCTCATATAATGTCTCTCTTTCTATCTATATATATCTCTTTCTTGTCTTTGCTTACATTGAATGTTATCTAATTATTACATCTATATTCTGTCACTTAACTTTTTTCATAGTTTACCTCTTTTTACTGTTAACCTATTTCTTTTGAGTCTGCTGAAGCTTTGCTCTCAGTTCTTCTTTGCAGACCTCTATCCTTCATCAGAGCCTGGCAGTTAGACTCGTAGGTGCTCCTTACCTTGTATATCTCCCTCACCGGAGCTTAAAACAGATTCACTGCTAGCAGCTCAGGGCGATGCCTGAGAAGAGAAAACACACGGGGCAGAGAAGGGGGTGCAGCTCTTACATCTGGCTGCACACTGATATCTCAAAATGAACACAATTTTTTCTGTTAACAGTTAACAAGAGACAGGATACAGGGGACAGGGAAATGAGAAGCAACCAGGGAACCTTGTGGCGTCCTCAGATCAGACGCGGCAACCCGCTGAACTCAAGCATACTAGTCAGCGGAGGGAAAGAAACTAACCAGGATTTTCTCAGTAACGGCGAATGGACAGGGAGGAGCCAAGCGCCGAGTCTCCGCCGCGCCACGGCGAAATATGGGAGTGGCAAACAAACACTGGCAGGGAGGGGGAATTTAACCACTTGTTTTCCGGCATGGCTTGAGCCCCCGGAGGCGGCGGCGTCCGCCACCCCACACACAGGCATCCACGGAGCTCTCTTGGCCAGAGGCAACGGCGGCCTCCCGAGCTTTGGAAACGCAAGGCGCCTGCGCGGCAGGGCGGGGGAACTTCTCTGTGTGCCCCACGGCGGGCGCGCAGACACAAGGGAGTGCGGGCAGACTCCAGGGGGAAGCCAAAGGAGGGACGGCGGCCACAGTTGGCCCCTTCCCAGCTGTGGCAGGCTTCACGGCTATTCCGGGGCGCCAGGCGGGTCTGACAGGCCGCCGCACTTACTATCAGCATTTTACAACTCACTCGCAGGGCACAGACAGCCTCCGTTGCTGCTGTGTCTGCAGAACTCAGAACCTCAGCACCACTGCTGCAGCTCTGGATTTCAGAGCTCTTTTGAGCAGCCTGGGGAGGACCGGCCTGGTGGTTTTTTTTTCTCTTTTTTTCCTTTTTTTAAAACCATTGCTGACAAATTCTGTCCTGACGTCAGTCCAAGTCTACAGTCGGCAAAGGGTTAACACACACACACACACACACACAGTCTGTCACGTGACCAAAACACAACCAGCCAAACGCCACTTTCTGACGGGGTCGGATTCCACATTGACTCTTTTTCCTGATAGGGGTGGAATCCACATCCACTCCCGCTCTGGCAGAGAGAACACTCTCTCTCTCTCCTTCACTCTGCCAGGCAACAGCCAGGTCTTTTTGACTGTTCTGTACCCTGGGCACTCCTTCCAGGGTCTCCCTTGAAACATCTTTTTGGGGTGCAGACTGTGAGGCCATAGACAGCCGTCCTCTCACAGCCACTGCCAGAATAAACCCACAATCTCAGAATACACAAATGCAGCAGTTCCACACTTACACACCCAGCAGATTGTCCCATTTCTAGAATAATAGCAAACACAACAAGAGCAGACACAAGACTTGAGACAAAAAGAAAAAACCAAAAACGGCGGCGACCTCGCGTCGCCCACAGGCAACTTACAGAATCAGATGGCCTTTCCAAGGCCGGCCGGCTTAGACCTTCCACCAAAGTGATGGTCTCTCGGCCTTCAGAGGGGTCCGCCAAGCGTCCTTGGCCCTCCCCTTGTCTTCCTGGGGCGTCCCCCAGGGCGATCGGACGGTGGGCACCAGACACGTCTATCTCTACCCACCCCGCGCTCTCTATTGAGACCTGCCTGGTCTCCAGCTCCCGGAGCACGGTCTCTGGTGCTCGTACTGAGCACAGAGCGTCACGCAAAACCAGAACTGCGATCGCACCAGATACAGATTCAGATGGCCTCTCCAAGGCCCACAGATTGAGACTCTCCTGGTCTCCAGAAACAGAACACAGACACCAGACCAAACAGAACAGTGAATCTTACTTCTGAGTGGGTCCAGGACTTCTGGGTGGTCGCGCTGATTCCCGGCCAACGCACCAAATGAAAGACTCCAGGACTCCCAAAGGGAGGCACTTACTCAAGCCTCGGGTCAGCCGCGCACCCAAGAAGACACTGAGACCGAACTTAAGATGTATAGAGAGTAAGATTTAATACAGCAATGACAAGAAAGCACACAAAAAGCACATATACCAGATATCTGGGGTCGAAACTCATGCAGCCAGCAAGGTGCAGAGGAGATTCGGCAATTGGCCCAGACTTGTCACAGGCTTTTATAGGAGAAGGGTAAGGAGAAAAGTACAAGTTTTACGTCACCAAGGTGTTCTGCCAAGGAGCTTTACATAACCAAGGGGTCGTGTCCTATATTTTGGCAATGTACTCGATCTATTGGAACATTCTGGGGTAGTACCAGGAGGCCCCTATCTCAAAAATGTTCTTGGAACAGTCTTCAGTTAGGAGGGGTTGGACTGAGTTCGCTCCAGGAGACCCTTATCTCAGAAATGCTCCTGGAACCGTTCTCACTTGGGAGGGGTCGGACTCTAGGGTGAAGAGTTCAAGAATGTACTCTGAGGTAAAAAGTTCAGGTGTGTTCCGGGAACAACCTCTAGATGGGAGGGGTAAGAGAACTCTGAGTTGGAGAGTTCATGGAGAGTTCAGCTTTTCTTCTTTCAATCCCAGGTTCTCTGGAAGATGAGACAGTGTGTTAATTGTTGAGCCCTTTCAGTGGCCCCAACCATCTTTAAATTTTTAGAAGTATATGTGAGGCTGTGTTCATGTACATCATATGCAGACCATAAGAGGGATATAGATTCTCCAGAATCTGACACCTTCTTCGGGAGTGTTTGAAGACAGCTACAATGTACTTAAATCTAATAAATACATACTTAAATTAATAAACATTTTTTAAAAAGGATAAGAAAGAATGAAAGACCAGGTAGGCCTGCCATTCTTAACTCTATCTGTCTGTATGTCTGTCTGTCTGTCTGATCCCCTGGAACTGGAGATGGGCCACCATATAGTTGCTGGTAGTTGATCCCAGGTTCTCTATAAGAGGAGACAATGTTGTTAATTGTTGATCCCTTTCATTGGCCCCACACATCTTTAAATTTTTAGAAGTAAATGTGAGGCTGTGTTTATGTACATCATATGCAGACCATAAGAGGGATATAGATTCTCCAGAATCTGACACCCTCTTCTGGAGTGTCTGAAGACAGCTACAGTGTACTTATATCTAATAAATACATAAATAAATAAATAAATAAATAAATATTTTTTAAAAGGGATAAGAAAGAAAGAAAAACCAGGCAGGCCTGCCATCCTTGTCTGTCTTTCTCTCTGTCTGTCTGTCTTGCCTAGCCCCTTGAGTAGCCTAGCCTAGTCCCTTGCCTTGACTAGCCCAGCCCCTTGCCTAGCCTAGCCTAGCCCAGCCCTGCCTTGCCTAGCCCTGCCTATCCCTGTCTTTAACCAGGCTGGCCTCGAACTCAGAAACTGACTGCCTCTGCCTCCAGAGTGCTCTCATTAAGAGCTCGAGCCACCACTGACTGTTGGGTTTTCTAAGTCTTACATAGGTATGGTCTGTTTCTCAGCTGTGAAACCCTAATTAACACATGTAGTCTGTCCTAGGTCAGCCATAGCTACAGACTGAGGCCTTTTCTAAAACAAAACAAAAGAAAACAAAAAATAGAAATAATAAAATAAATAAATTAAGCAACCACATGATATCTTTTCTTTCTTTCAATGATACTTAGAGCTTGAAGCAGTTCACCCATGAGACCTCAGCTCCGGACATTGAGGCTCTTTCCCTAACAAGTATTATGGCTGAACCTGAGGGGTTCTACTGCTGATTTGGGTCCCCCACTTTAAAAAAATAGTTGTTTTCAAAGGCTGCAGGTTCTTAGCCCTGTTCCTTGTTACAGTTGAGTCACAGCCCTGAAAGTTCAGTGGTAGTTAAAGGCACTGAGAAGGGCTTCCTATAGACATCAAAGACCAAGTCTTTGTTTTTAAAAAGTTAATCTGGATTCCCCCACCCCCTGGCATCCTTAGAATGCCTAGAAAGGAAGGCAGGGACCTGGGCAGAAGGGTGCAAGGCTACTGGTGTTTGTAAGTGGTAACAGAAAGCTTTCTCTTGTTGGTACCCTACCCCAAGTTACACTGTCACTTCTTTTTCCTAGTTGTTGTTTTGTCGGTTTGTATTCTCAACATAGACCCTTTTCCTTCCTAACCTTGGCTGTCCTGAACCTTACTGTCCTTGAACTCAGTGATTTGCCTGTCTTGCTGGGATGAAACTGTGAGCTACCATCCAGAAGGAAGCACCCTGCTGAGGTTAGATTGGGGTCTCTTCCATTTTCCTCTATGAACATGCATATGGCAGGCCTGTTCTTTCTTTTTTACTTTTCCTTTTCTTTTTAAAGATTTATTTATTTATTATATTTAAGTATGCTGTAGCTATCTACAGACAGTCCAGAAGAGGGTGTCAGATTCTGAAGAATCTAAATCATTCTTATTGTCTGCATATGATGTATATAAACACAGCCTCACATAAACTCAAAAAAAAAAAGAAAGAAAGAAAGATGTGGCTACAGAGAGGGCTCAACAATTAAGAGCATTGTCTCCTCTTCCAGAGAACCTGGGCTCAATTACCAGTATTATATATGGTGGCCCATCTCCAGTTCCAGGGGATCTAATACTCTGTTCTGGAGTCTGTGGGCACAGCATACACATGCAAAACATTCTTACACAATCATTGAGAGAGGAGAGAGAGGGGTTGAGAGAGAGGGGAGGTAATCATACCTCCTGACGAGTTTGAAGACCTGAGCTTCATCACTCACACAAATAAATAAATGCAAAATATTTTTTTATAAATAAACTCTGCCATTGCCCTTTAAAAATTCCTAGAAAACAAGTTTTATAAGCAACAGTTATATTTACTATATCTAAAGGACAGTCATGAGCATATTCAATAAATAGAAAAAGGCCTGTTAGTCTTAGAAATGGAAAAGACAAACCAAGGAAGGTTTGCAATTACATAATGAGGCAGCTCAGCCCAGCTCTAAGGTTGGAAATAAGACTCGAGAATAGGATACACCTGAAGACAGCCAATGCTGTGTGATGGCGATCTGGTATTTTTTTTTTTTAATTTTTAAAAACTTTAACACTTTTTATAAAACTTTTATAAAAACTTTTTCTTTCTTTCTTCCTTTCTTCTTTCCTTTCTTCCTTTCCTCACCCTAGCCCCTACCCTAGCCCTGTCTTTCACCAGGGTGGCCTCGAACTCAGAAACTGACTGCCTCTATCTACAGAGTGCTCTCATTAAGAGCTTGAGCCACCACTGAATGTAGGGTTTTCTAAGCCTTACCTTGCTCTTGGTGTCTATTCTCAGCTGTGAAACCCTAATTAACACAAGTAGGCAGTCCTGGGTCAGCCAGAGCTACAGACTGAGGACTTCTCTAAAAACAAATAAAACAAAACAAAACAACAAATAGAAATAATAAAATACAAAAATTAAGCAAACACAGCATAGCTTTTCTCTCTCTAGGTGGTACTCAGAAATTCCAGCAGTTGGCCTGTGACACCTCAGCTCAGTATATGTGAGGCTGTGTTTATGTACATCCTATGCAGACCATAAGAGGGATTTACATTCTCCAGAATCTGACACCCTCCTCTGGAGTGTCTAAAGAAAGCTACAGTGTACTTATATCTAAGAAATACATAAAAAATAAATAAATAAATAAATAAATAAATAAATAAATATTTTTTAAAAAGGATAAGAAAGAAAGAAAGACCAGGCAGGCCTGCCATCCTTATCTCTGTCTGTCTGTCTGTCTGTCTGTCTGATCCCCTGGAACTGGAGATGGGCCACCTTTTAGGTGCTGGTAGTTGATCCCAGCTTCTCTGGAAGAGGAGACAATGCTGTTAATTGTTGAACCATTTCAGTGGCCCCACCAATTTTTAATTTTTAGAAGTATATGTGAGGCTGTGTTTATGTACATCATATGCAGACCATAAGAGGGATTTAGATTCTCCAGAATCTGACACCCTCTTCTGGAGTGTCTGAAGACGGCTACAGTGTACTTATATCTAATAAATACATAAATAAATAAATAAATAAAGATTTTTTAAAAAGTATAAGAAATAAAGAAAGACGAGGCAGGCCTCTCTGTCTGTCTGTCTGTCTGATCCACTGGAACTGGAGATGGGCCACCATAAGGTGCTGGTAGTTTATCCCAGGTTCTCTGAAAGAGGAGACAATGCTGTTAATTGTTGAGCCCTCTCAGTGGCCCCGCACATCTTTAAATTTTTAGAAGTATATGTGAGGCTGTGTTTATGTACATCATATGCAGACCATAAGAGGGATTTTGATTCTCCAGAATCTGACACCCTCTACTGGAGAGTCTGAAGACAGCTACAGTGTACTTATATCTAATAAATACATAAATAAATATATAAATAAACATTTTTTAAAAAGGATAAGAAAGAAAGAAAGACCAGGCAGGCCTGCCATCCTTAGCACTGTCTGTATGTCTGTCTGTCTGATCCCCTGGAACTGGAGATGGGCCACCATATAGTTGCTGGTAGTTGATCCCATGTACTCTGGAAGAGGAGACAATGCTGTTAATTGTTGAGCTTTTAGAGTGGCCCCACCCTTCTTTAAATTTTTAGAAGTATATGTGAGGCTGTGTTTATGTACATCATATGCAGACCATAAGAGGGATTTAGATTCTCCAGAATCTGACACCCTCTTCTGTAGTGTCTGAACAGCTACAGTGTACTTATATTTACTAAATACATAAATAAATAAATAAATAAACATTTTTTAAAAAGGATAAGAAAGAAATAAATACCAGGCAGTCCTGCCATCCATATCTCTGCCTGTCTGTCTGTCTGTCTATCTGATCCCCGGGAACTGGAGATGGGCCACCATATAGTTGCTGGTAGTTGATCCAAGGTTCTCTGGAAGAGGAGACAATGCTCTTAATTGTTGAGCTCTTTCAGTGGCCCCACACTTCTTTAAATATTTAGAAGTATATGTGAGGCTGTGTTTATGTACATCATATTCAGATTATAAGAGGATTTAGATTCTCCAGAATCTGACACCCTCTACTGGAGTGTCTGAAGACAGCTACAGTGTACTTATATGTAATAAATAAATAAATAAATAAATAAACATTTTTTAAAAAGGATAAGAAACAAAGTAAGACCAGGCAGGCCTGCCATCCTTATCTCTGTCTGTATGTCTGTCTGATCCCCTGGAACTGGAGATGGGCCACCATATAGTTGCTGGTAGTTGATCCAAGGTTCTCTGGAAGAGGAGACAATGCTCTTAATTGTCGAGCCCTTTCAGTGGCCCCACACTTCTTTAAATATTTAGAAGTATATGTGAGCTGTGTTTAAGTACATCATATTCAGATTATAAGAGGATTTAGATTCTCCAGAATCTGACACCCTCTACTGGAGTGTCTGAAGACAGCTACAGTGTACTTATATATAATAAATAAATAAATAAATAAATAAATAAATAAATAAATAAACATTTTTTAAAAAGGATAAGAAAGAAAGTAAGACCAGGCAGGCCTGCCATCCTTATCTCTGTCTGTCTGTCTGTCTGTCTGATGCCCTGGAACTGGAGATGGGCTACCATATAGTTGCTGGTAGTTGATCCCAGGTTCTCTGGAAGAGGAGACAATGCGGTTAATTGTTGAGCCCTATCAGTGGCCCTACCCATCTTTAAATTTTTAGAAGTGTATGTGAGGCTGTGTTTATGTACATCATATGCAGACCAGAAGAGGGATTTAGATTCATCAGAATCTGACACCCTCTTCTGCAGTGTCTGAAGACAGCTACAGTGTACTTATATCTAATAAATACATAAATAAATACAATTTTTTTAAAAAGGATAAGAAAGAAAGAAAGACCATGCAAGCCTGCCATACTTATCCTTGTCTGTCTGTCTGTCTGTCTGATCCCCTGGGAGTGGAGATGGGCCACCATATAGTTGCAGGTAGTTGATCCCAGGTTCTGTGTAAGAGGAGACAATGCGGTTAATTGCTGAGCCCTTTCAGTGGCCCCCCTCCCATCTTTAAATTTTAAGAAGTAAACGTGAGGCTGTGTTTATGTACATCATATGCAGACCATAAGAGGGATTTAGATTCTCCAGAATCTGACAACTTCTTCTGGAGTGTCTGAAGACGGCTACAGTGTACTTATATCTAATAAACATATAAATAAATAAATAAACATTTTTTAAAAAGGATAAGAAAGAAAGAAAGACCAGGCAGGCCTGCCATCCTTATCTCTGTCAGTCTGTCTGTCTGTCAGTCTGTCTGATCCCTTGGAACTGGAGATGGGCCACCATATATTTGCTGTTAGTTGATCCCAGGTTCTCTGGAAGAGGAGACAATGCTGTTAATTGTTGATCCCTTTCAGTGGCTCCACCCATCTTTAAATTTTTAGAAGTATATGTTAGGCTGTGTTTATGTACATCATATGCAGACCATAAGAGGGATTTAGATTCTCCAGAATCTGACAACCTCTTCTGGAGTGTCTGAAGACAACTATAGTGTACTTATATCTAAAAAATACATATATAAATAAATATAAATAAATACATAAACATTATTTTAAAAGGATAAGAAAGAAAGAAAGACCAGGCAGGCCTGCCATCCTAATATCTGTCTGTCTGTCTGTCTGTCTGATCCCCTGGAACTGGAGATGGGCCACGTTGTAGTTGCTGGTAGTTGATCCCAGGTTCTCTGGAAGAGGAGACAATGCTGTTAATTGTTGAGCCCTTTCAGTGGCCCCACCCATTTTTAATTTTTAGAAGTATATGTGATGCTGTGTTTATGTACATCATATTCAGACCATAAGAGGGATTTAGATGCTCTAGAATCTGTCACCCTCTTATGGAGTGTCTGAAGACGGCTACAGTGTACTTATATCTAATAAATACATAAATAAATAAATACATAAATAAACATTTTTTAAAAAGTATAAGAAAGAAAGTAAGACCAGGCAGGCCTGCCATCCTTATCTCTGTCTCTCTGTCTGTCTGTCTGTCTGATCCACTGGAACTGGAGATGGGCCACGATAAGGTGCTGGTAGTTTATCCCAGGTTCTCTGAAAGAGGAGACAATGCTGTTAATTGTTGAGCCCTCTCAGTGGCCCCACACATCTTTAAATTTTTAGAAGTATATGTGAGGCTGTGTTTATGTACATCATATGCAGACCATAAGAAGGATTTAGATTCTCCAGAATCTGACACCATCTTCTGGAGTGTCAGAAGACAGCTACAGTGTACTTATATCTAATAAATACATAAATAAATATATAAATAAACATTTTTTTAAAAAGGATAAGAAAGAAAGAAAGACCAGGCAGGCCTGCCATCCTTATCACTGTCTGTATGTCTGTCTGTCTGATCCCCTGGAACTGGAGCTGGGCCACCATATAGTTGCTGGTAGTTGATCCCAGGTACTCTGGAAGAGGAGACAATGCTGTTAATTGTTGAGCTTTTAGAGTGGCCCCACCCTTCTTTAAATTTTTAGAAGTATATGTGAGGCTGTGTTTATGTACATCATATGCAGACCATAAGAGGGATTTAGATTCTCCAGAATCTGACACCCTCTTCTGGAGTGTCTGAACAGCTACAGTGTACTTGTATCTAATAAATACATAAATAAATAAATAAATAAATAAATAAATATTTTTTTAAAAAGTATAAGAAAGAAAGAAAGACCAGGCTGGCCTGCCATCCTTATCCTTGTCTGTCTGTCTGTCTGTCAGATCCCCTGGGAGTGGAGATGGGCCACCATATAGTTGCAGGTAGTTGATCCCAGGTTCTCTGTAAGAGGAGACAATGCTGTTAATTGCTGAGCCCTTTCAGTGGCACCCCCACCTTTATATTTTAAGAAGTAAATGTGAGGCTGTGTTTATGTACATCATATGCATACCATAAGAGGGATTTAGATTCTCCAGAATCTGACACCTTCTTCTGGAGTGTCTGAAGACGGCTACAGTGTACTTATATCTAATAAAAATATAAATAAATAAATAAACATTTTTTAAAAAGGATAAGAAAGAAAGAAAGACCAGGCAGGCCTGCCATCCTTATCTCTGTCAGTCTGTCTGTCTGTCTGATCCCCTGGAACTGGAGATGGGCCACCATATAGTTGCTGGTAGTTGATCCCAGGTACTCTGGAAGAGGAGACAATGCTGTTAATTTTTGAGCTTTTAGAGTGGCCCCACCCTTCTTTAAATTTTTAGAAGTATATGTGAGGCTGTGTTTATGTACATCATATGCAGACCATAAGAGGGATTTAGATTCTCCAGAATCTGACACCCTCTTCTGTAGTGTCTGAACAGCTACAGTGTACATATATCTACTAAATACATAAATAAATAAATAAATAAACATTTTTTAAAAAGGATAAGAAAGAAAGAAAGACCAGGCAGTCCTGCCATCCATATCTCTGCCTGTCTGTCTGTCTGTCTATCTGATCCCCGGGAACTGGAGATGGGCCACCATATAGTTGCTGGTAGTAGATCCAAGGTTCTCTGGAAGAGGAGACAATGTTCTTAATTGTTGAGCCCTTTCAGTGGCCCCACACTTCTTTAAATATTTAGAAGTATATGTGAGGCTGTGTTTATGTACATCATATTCAGATTATAAGAGGATTTAGATTCTCCAGAATCTGACACCCTCTACTGGAGTGTCTGAAGACAGCTACAGTGTACTTATATGTAATAAATAAATAAATAAATAAACATTTTTTAAAAAGGATAAGAAAGAAAGTAAGACCAGGCAGGCCTGCCATCCATATCTCTGTCTGTCTGTCTGTCTGTCTGATCCCCTGGAACTGGAGATGGGCCACCATATAGTTGCTGGTAGTTGATCCAAGGTTCTCTGGAAGAGGAGCCAATGCTCTTAATTGTAGAAACCTTTCAGTGGCCCCACACTTCTTTAAATATTTAGAAGTATATGTGAGCTGTGTTTAAGTACATCATATTCAGATTATAAGAGGATTTAGATTCTCCAGAATCTGACACCCTCTACTGGAGTGTCTGAAGACAGCTACAGTGTACTTATATATAATAAATAAATAAATAAATAAATAAATAAATAAATAAATAAATAAACATTTTTTAAAAAGGATAGAAAGAAAGTAAGACCAGGCAGGCCTGCCATCCTTATTTTTGTCTGTCTGTCTGTCTGTCTGTCTGTCTGATCCCCTGGAACAGGAGATGGGCTACCATATAGTTGCTGGTAGTTGATCCCAGGTTCTCTGGAAGAGGAGACAATGCTGTTAATTGTTGAGCCCTATCAGTGGCCCTACCCATCTTTAAATTTTTAGAAGTGTATGTGAGGCTGTGTTTATGTACATCATTGCAGACCAGAAGAGGGATTTAGATTCATCAGAATCTGACACCCTCTTCTGGGGTGTCTGAAGACAGCTACAGTGTACTTATATCTAATAAATACATAAATAAATACAATTTTTTTAAAAAGGATAAGAAAGAAAGAAAGACCATGCAGGCCTGCCATACTTATCCTTGTCTGTCTGTCTGTCTGTCTGATCCCCTGGGAGTGGAGATGGGCCACCATATAGTTGCAGGTAGTTGATCCCAGATTCTCTAAAAGAGGAGACAATGCTGTTAATTGCTGAGCCCTTTCAGTGCCCCCCCCACCTTTAAATTTTAAGAAGTAAACGTGAGCCTGTGTTTATGTACATCATATGCAGACCATAAGAGGGATTTTGATTCTCCAGAATCTGACACCTTCTTCTGGAGTGTCTGAAGACGGCTACAGTGTACTTATATCTAATAAACATATAAATAAATAAATAAACATTTTTTAAAAAGAATGAGAAAGAAAGAAAGACCAGGCAGGCCTGCCATCCTTATTTCTGTCAGTCTATCTGTCTGTCAGTCTGTCTGATCCCTTGGAACTGGAGATGGGCCACCATATAGTTGCTGTTAGTTGATCCTAGGTTCTCTGGAAGAGGAGACAATGCTGTTAATTGTTGAGCCCTTTCAGTGGCTCCACATATCTTTAAATTTTTAGAAGTATATGTTAGGCTGTGTTTATGTACATCATATGCAGACCATAAGAGGGATTTAGATTCTCCAGAATCTGACACCCTCTTCTGGAGTGTCTGAAGACAACTACAGAGTACTTATATCTAATAAATACATATATAAATAAATATAAATAAATAAATAAACATTATTTTAAAAGAATAAGAAAGAAAGAAAGACCAGGCAGGCCTGCCATCCTAATCTCTGTCTGTCTGTCTGTCTGTCTGATCCCCTGGAACTGGAGATGGGCCACCTTGAGTTGCTGGTAGTTGATCCTAAGTTCTCTGGAAGAGGAGACAATGCTGTTAATTGTTGAGCCCTCTCAGTGGCCCCACACATCTTTAAATTTTTAGAAATATATGTGAGGCTGTGTTTATGTACATCATATGCAGACCATAAGAGGGATTTAGATTCTCCAGAATCTGACACCCTCGTCTGGAGTGTCTGAAGACAGCTACAGTGTACTTATATCTAATAAATACATAAATAAATATATAAATAAACATTTTTTTAAAAAGGATAAGAAAGGAAGAAAGACCAGGCAGGCCTGCCATCCTTATTTTTGTCTGTCTGTCTGTCTGTCTGTCTGTCTGATCCCCTGGAACTGGAGATGGGCCACCATATAGTTGCTGGTAGTTGATCCCAGGTACTCTGGAAGAGGAGACAATACTGTTAATTGTTGAGCTTTAAGACTGGCCCCACCCTTCTTTAAATTTTTAGAAGTATATGTGAGGCTGTGTTTATGTACATCATATGCAGACCATAAGAGGGATTAAGATTCTCCAGAATCTGACACCCTCTTCTGGTGTGTCTGAAGACAGCTACAGTGTACTTATATCTAATAAATACATAAATAAATAAATAAATAAATAAATAAATAAATAAATAAATAAATAATTTTTTTTTAAAGGATAAGAAAGAAAGAAAGACCAGGCTGGCCTGCCATCCTTATCCTTGTCTCTCTGTCTGTCTGTCTGTTCCCCTGGGAGTGGAGATGGGCCACCATATAGTTGCAGGTAGTTGATCCCAGGTTCTCTGTAAGAGGAGACAATGCTGTTAATTGCTGAGCCCTTTCAGTGCCCCCCCCCACCTTTATATTTTAAGAAGTAAATGTGAGGCTGTGTTTATGTACATCATATGCAGACCATAAGAGGGATTTAGATTCTCCAGAATCTGACACCTTCTTCTGGAGTGTCTGAAGACGGCTACAGTGTACTTATATCTAATAAACATATAAATAAATAAATAAACATTTTTTAAAAAGGATAAGAAAGAAAGAAAGACCAGGCAGGCCTGCCATCCTTATCTCTGTCAGTCTGTCTGTCTGTCAGTCTGTCTGATCCCTTGGAACTGGAGATGGGCCACCATATAGTTGCTGTTAGTTGATCCCAGGTTCTCTGGAAGAGAAGACAATGCTGTTAATTGTTGAGCCCTTTCAGTGGCCCCACCCATTTTTAATTTTTAGAAGTATATGTGATGCTGTGTTTATGTACATCATATTCAGAACATAAGAGGGATTTAGATTCTCTAGAATCTGTCACCCTCTTCTGGAGCTTCTGAAGACGGCTACGGTGTACTTATATCTAATAAATACATAAATAAATAAATAAATAAATAAATAAATAAACATTTTTTAAAAAGTATAAGGAATAAAGAAAAACCAGGCAGGCCTGCCATCCTTATCTCTGTCTCTCTGTCTGTCTGTCTGTCTGATCCACTGGAACTGGAGATGGGCCACCATAATGTGCTGGTAGTTTATCCCAGGTTCTCTGAAAGAGGAGACAATGCTGTTAATTGTTGAGCCCTCTCAGTGGCCCCACACATCTTTAAATTTTTAGAAGTATATGTGAGGCTGTGTTTATGTACATCTTATGCAGACCATAAGAGGGATTTAGATTCTCCAGAATCTGACACCCTCTACTGGAGTGTCTGAAGACAGCTACAGTGTACTTATATCTAATAAATACATAAATAAATATATAAATAAACATTTTTTTTAAAAAGGATAAGAAAGAAAGAAAGACCAGGCAGGCCTGCCATCCTTATCACTGTCTGTATGTCTGTCTGTCTGATCCCCTGGAACTGGAGAAGGGCCACCATATAGTTGCTTGTATTTGATCCCAGGTACTCTGGAAGAGGAGACAATGCTGTTAATTGTTGAGCTTTTAGAGTGGCCCCACCCTTCTTTAAATTTTTAGAAGTATATGTGAGGCTGTGTTTATGTACATCATATGCAGACCATAAGAGGGATTTAGATTCTCCAGAATCTGACACACTCTTCTGGAGTGTCTGAACAGCTACAGTGTACTTATATCTAATAAATAAATAAATAAATAAACAAACATTTTTTTAAAAAAAGGATAAGAAAGAAAGAAAGACCAGGCAGGCCTGCCATCCTTATCACTGTCTGTCTGTCTGTCTGTCTGATCCCCTGGAACTGGAGATGGACCACCATATAGTTGCTGGTAGTTGATCCCAGGTTCTCTATAAGAGGAGACAATGCTGTTAATTGTTGAGCCCACTCAGTGGCCCCACACATCTTTTAATTTTTAGAAGTATAATATCGGCTGTGTTTATGTACATCTTATGCAGACCATAAGAGGGATTTAGATTCTCCAGAATCTGACACCCTCTTCTGGAGTGTCTGAATAGCTACAGAGTACTTATATCTAATAAATACATAAATAAATAAATAAATAAATAAATAAATAAATAAATAAATAAATAAATGAATAAACATTTTTTAAAAGGATAAGATAGAAAGTAAGACCAGGCAGGCCTGCCATCCTTATCTCTGTCTCTCTGTCTGTCTGTCTGTCTGATCCACTGGAACTGGAGATGGGCCACCATAAGGTGGTGGTAGTTTATCCCAGGTTCTCTGAAAGAGGAGACAATGCTATTAATAGTTGAGCCCTCTCAGTGGCCCCACACATCTTTAAATTTTTAGAAGTATATGTGAGGCTGTGTTTATGTACATCATATGCAGACCATAAGAGGGATTTAGATTCTCCAGAATCTGGCACCCTCTTCTGGAGTGTCTGAAGACAGCTACAGTGTACTTATATCTACTAAATAAATAAATAAATAAATGAATAAACATTTTTTAAAAAGGATAAGACAGAAAGAAAGAACAGGCAGGCCTGCCATCCATATCTCTGTCTGTCTGTCTGTCTGTCTGTCTATCTGATCCCTGGGAACTGGAGATGGGCCACGAATAGTTGCTGGTAGTTGATCCCAGGTTCTCTCGAAGAGGAGACAATGCTGTTAATTGTTGAGCCCTTTCAGTGTCGCCACTCATCTTTAAATATTTAGAAGTATATGTGAGGCTGTGTTTATGTACATCATATGCAGACCATAAGAGGGATTTAGATTCTCCAGAATCTGACACCCTCTTCTGGAGTGTCTGAACAGCTACAGTGTACTTATATCTACTAAATAAATAAATAAATAAATGAATAAACATTTTTTAAAAAGGATAAGACAGAAAGAAAGAACAGGCAGGCCTGCCATCCATATCTCTGTCTGTCTGTCTGTCTGTCTGTCTATCTGATCCCTGGGAACTGGAGATGGGCCACGAATAGTTGCTGGTAGTTGATCCCAGGTTCTCTCGAAGAGGAGACAATGCTGTTAATTGTTGAGCCCTTTCAGTGTCGCCACTCATCTTTAAATATTTAGAAGTATATGTGAGGCTGTGTTTATGTACATCATATGAAGACCATAAGAGGGATTTAGATTCTCCAGAATCTGACACCCACTTCTGGAGTGTCTGAAGACAGCTACAGTGTACTTATATCTAATAAATAAATAGATAAATAAATAAATAAATAAATAAACATTTTTTAAAAAGGATAAGAAAGAAAAAAAGACCAGGCAGGCCTGCCATCCATATCTCTGTCTGTCTGTCTGTCTGTCTATCTGATCCCCGGGAACTGGAGATGGGCCACCATATAGTTGCTGGTAGTTGATCCAAGGTTCTCTGGGAGAGGAGCCAATGCTGTTAATTGTTGAGCCCTTTCAGTGGCCCCACACTTCTTTAAATATTTAGAAGTATATGTGAGGCTGTGTTTATGTACATCATATTCTGATTATAAGAGGATTTAGATTCTCCATAAACTGACACCCTATACTGGAGTGTCTGAAGACAGCTACAGTGTACTTATATGTAATAAATACATAAATAAATAAATAAATAAATAAATAAATAAATAAACATTTTTTAAAAAGGATAAGAAAGAAAGTAAGACCAGGCAGGCCTGCCATCCTTATCTCTGTCTGTCTGTCTGTCTGTCTGATCCCCTGGAACTGGAGATGGGCCACCATATAGTTGCTGGTAGTTGATCCAAGGTTCTCTCGAAGAGGAGACAATGCTGTTAATTGTTGAGCCCTTTCAGTGTCGCCACTCATCTTTAAATATTTAGAAGTATATGTGAGGCTGTGTTTATGTACATCATATTCAGATTATAAGAGGATTTAGATTCTCCAGAATCTGACACCCTCTACTGGAGTGACTGAAGACAGCTACAGTGTACTT
Source organism: Mus caroli (assembly GCF_978045245.1). Taxonomy (NCBI): domain Eukaryota; kingdom Metazoa; phylum Chordata; class Mammalia; order Rodentia; family Muridae; genus Mus; species Mus caroli. The sequence goes on along the minus strand of NW_028227285.1, from coordinate 363,019 downwards.
ATATATAATACATAAATAAATAAATAAATAAATAAATAAATAAATAAATAAATAAACATTTTTTAAAAAGGATAAGAAAGAAAGTAAGACCAGGCAGGCCTGCCATCCTTATCTCTGTTTGTCTGTCTGTCTGTCTGTCTGATCCCCTGGAACTGGAGTTGGGCTACCATAAAGTTGTTGGTAGTTGATCCCAGGTTCTCTGGAATAGGAGACAATGCTGTTAATTGTTGTTCCCTATCAGTAGCCCTACCCATCTTTAAATATTTAGAAGTATATGTGAGGCTGTGTTTATGTACATCATATGCAGACCATAAGAGGGATTTAGATTCTCCAGAATCTGACACACTCTTCTGGAGTGTCTGAAGACAGCTACAGTGTACTTATATCTAATAAATAAATAGATAAATAAATAAATAAAAAAATAAACATTTTTTAAAAAGGATAAGAAAGAAAGAAAGACCAGGCAGGCCTGCCATCCATATCTCTGCCTGTCTGTCTGTCTGTCTATCTGATCCCCGGGAACTGGAGATGGGCCACCATATAGTTGCTGGTAGTTGATCCAAGGTTCTCTGGAAGAGGAGACAATGCTCTTAATTGTTGAGCCCTTTCAGTGGCCCCACACTTCTTTAAATATTTAGAAGTATATGTGAGGCTGTGTTTATGTACATCATATTCAGATTATAAGAGGATTTAGATTCTCCAGAATCTGACACCCTCTACTGGAGTGTCTGAAGACAGCTACAGTGTACTTATATATAATAAATACATAAATAAATAAATAAATAAATAAATAAATAAATAAATAAATAAACAAACATTTTTTAAAAGGGATAAGAAAGAAAGTAAGACCAGGCAGGCCTGCCATCCTTACCTCTGTCTGTCTGTCTGTCTGTCTGATCCCCTGGAACTGGAGATGGGCTACCATATAGTTGCTGGTAGTTGATCCCAGGATCTCTGGAAGAGGAGACAATGCTGTTAATTGTTGAGCCCTATCAGTGGCCCTACCCATCTTTAAATTTTTAGAAGTGTATGTGAGGCTGTGCTTAAGTACATCATATGCAGACCAGAAGAGGGATTTAGATTCATCAGAATCTGACACCCTCTTCTGGAGTGTCTGAAGACAGCTACAGTGTACTTATATCTAATAAATAAATAAATAAATAAATAAATAAATAAATAAATAAATAAATAAATAAATAAATAAACATTATTTAAACCGGATAAGAAAAAAAGAAAGACCAGGCAGGCCTACCATCCTTATCTCTGTCTGTCTCTCTGTCTGTCGTTCTGATCCCCTGGAACTAGTGATGGGCCACCATATAGGTGCTGGTAGTTGATCCCAGGACCTCTGGAAGAGGAGACAATGCTGTTAATTGTTGAGCGCTTTCAGTGGCCCCACCCATCGTTACATTTTTAGTAGTATATGTGAGGCTGTGTTTATGTACATCATATGCAGACCTTAATAGGGATTTAGATTCTCCAGAATTTGACACCCTCTTCTGGAGTGTCTGAAGACAGCTACAGTGTACTTATATCTAATAAATACATAAATAAATAAAAATTTTTTAAAAAGGATAAGAAAGAAAGAAAGAAAGACCATGCAGGCCTGCCATCCTTATCCTTGTCTGTCTGTCTGATCCCCTGGGAGTGGAGATGGGCCACCATATAGTTGCAGGTAGTTGATCCCAGGTTCTCTGTAAGAGGAGACAATGCTGTTAATTGCTGAGCCCTTTCAGTGCCCCCCCCCACCTTTAAATTTTAAGAAGTAAATGTGAGGCTGTGTTTATGTACATCATATGCAGACCATAAGAGGGATTTAGATTCTCCAGAATCTGACACCTTCTTCTGGAGTGTCTGAAGACAGCTACAGTGTACTTATATCTAATAAACAAATAAATAAATAAACATTTTTTAAAAAGGATAAGAAAGAAAGAAAGACCAGGCAGGCCTGCCATCCTTATTTCTGTCACTCTGTCTGTCTGTCAGTCTGTCTGATCCCTTGGAACTGGAGATGGGCCATCATATAGTTGCTGTTAGTTGATCCCAGGTTCTCTGTAAGAGGAGACAATGCTGTTAATTGTTGAGCCCTTTCAGTGGCTCCACCTATCTTTAAATTTTTAGAAGTATATGTTAGGCTGTGTTTATGTACATCATATGCAGACCATAAGAGGGATTTAGATTCTCCAGAATCTGACACCCTCTTCTGGAGTGTCTGAAGACAACTACAGTGTACTTATATCTAATAAATAAATAAATAAATAAATAAATAAATAAATAAATAAATAAACATTATTTTAAAAGGATAAGAAATAAAGAAAGACCAGGCAGGCCTGCCATCCTTATCTCTGTCTGTCTGTCTGTCTGTCTGATCCCCTGGAACTGGAGATGGGCCACTTTTTAGGTGCTGGTAGTTGATCCCAGGTTCTCTGGAAGAGGAGACAATGCTGTTAATTGTTGAGCCCTTTCAGTGGCCCCACCCATTTTTAATTTTTAGAAGTATATGTGATGCTGTGTTTATGTACATCATATTCAGACCATAAGAGGGATTTAGATTCTCTAGAATCTGTCACCCTCTGCTGGAGTGTCTGAAGACGGCTACAGTGTACTTATATCTAATAAATACATAAATAAATAAATAAATAAATAAACATTTTTTAAAAAGTATAAGAAATAAAGAAAGACCAGGCAGGCCTGCCATCCTTATCTCTGTCTCTCTGTCTGTCTGTCTGTCTGTCTGATCCACTGGAACTGGAGATGGGCCACCATAAGGTGCTGGTAGTTTATCCCAGGTTCTCTGAAAGAGGAGACAATGCTGTTAATTGTTGAGCCCTCTCAGTGGCCCCACACATCTTTAAATTTTTAGAAGTATATGTGAGGCTGTGTTTATGTACATCATATGCAGACCATAAGAGGGATTTAGATTCTCCAGAATCTGACACCCTCTTCTGGAGTGTCTGAAGAAAGCTACAGTGTACTTATATCTAATAAATACATAAATAAATATATAAATAAACATTTTTTTAAAAAGGATAAGAAAGAAAGAAAGACCAGACAGGCCTGCCATACTTATCTCTGTCTGTCTGTCTGTCTGTCTGTCTGATCCTCTGGAACTGGAGATGGGCCACCATAGAGTTGCTTGTAGTCGATCCCAGGTTCTCTGGAAAAGGAGACAATGCTGTTAATTGTTGAGCCCTTTCACTGGCCCCACCCATTTTTAAATTTTTATAAGTATATGCGAGGCTGTGTTTATGTACCGAATATGCAGACCATAAGAGGGATTTAGATTCTCCATAATCTGACACCCTCTTCTTGAGTGTCTCAAGACAGCTACCGTGTACTTATATCTAATAAATTCATAAATAAACAAATAAACATTTTTAAAAAAGGATAATAAAGAAAGAGAGACCAGGCAGGCCTGCTATCCTTGTCTGTCTGTCTGTCTGTCTGTCTGATCCCCTGCAACTGGAGATGGGCCACCATATAATTGCTGGTAGTTGATCCCAGGTTCTCTGGAAGAGGAGTAAGTGCTGTTAATTTTTGAGCCATTTCAGTGGCCCCGCCCATCTTTAAATTTTTAGAAGTATATGTGAGGCTGTGTTCATGTACATCATATGCAGACCATAAGAGGGATATAGATTCTCCAGAATCTGACACCCTCTTCGGGAGTGTTTGAAGACAGCTACAGTGTACTTATATCTAATAAATACATAGTTAAATTAATAAACATTTTTTAAAAAGGATAAGAAAGAATGAAAGACCAGGTAGGCCTGAAATCCTTAACTCTATCTGTCTGTATGTCTGTCTGTCTGTCTGATCCCCTGGAACTGGAGATGAGCCACCATATAGTTGCTCGTAGTTGATCCCAGGTTCTCCATAATAGGAGACAATGCTGTTAATTGTTGATCCCTTTCATTGGCCCCACACATCTTTAAATTTTAAGATGTAAATGTGAGGCTGTGTTTATGTACATCATATGCAGACCATAAGAGGGATATAGATTCTCCAGAATCTGACACCCTCTTCTGGAGTGTCTGAAGACAGCTACAGTGTACTTATATCTAATAAATACATAAATAAATAAATAAATAAATAAATAAATAAATAAATAAATAAACATTTTTAAAGGGATAAGAAAGAAAGAAAAACCAGGCAGGCCTGCCATCCTTGTCTGTCTTTCCCTCTGTCTGTCTGTCTTGCCTAGCCCCTTGAGTAGCCTAGCCTAGTCCCTTGCCTTGACTAGCCCAGCCCCTTGCCTAGCCTAGCCTAGCCCAGCCCTGCCTTGCCTAGCCCTGCCTATCCCTGTCTTCAACCAGGCTAGCCTCGAACTCAGAAACTGACTGCCTCTGCCTCCAGAGTGCTCTCATTAAGAGCTCGAGCCACCACTGACTGTTTGGTTTTCTAAGTCTTACATAGGTATGGTCTGTTTCTCAGCTGTGAAACCCTAATTAACACATGCAGTCTGTCCTAGGTCAGCCATAGCTACAGACTGAGGCCTTTTCTAAAACAAAACAAAAGAAAACAAAAAATAGAAATAATAAAATAAATAAATTAAGCAACCACATGATATCTTTTCTTTCTTTCAATGATACTCAGAGCTTGAAGCAGTTCACCCATGAGACCTCAGCTCCGGACATTGAGGCTCTTTCCCTAACAAGTATTATGGCTGAACCTGAGGGGTTCTACTGCTGATTTGTGTCCCCCACTTTAAAAAAATAGTTGTTTTCAAAGGCTGCAGGTTCTTAGCTCTGTTCCTTGTTACAGTTGAGTCACAGCCCTGAAAGTTCAGTGGTAGTTAAAGGCACTGAGAAGGGCTTCCTATAGACATCAAAGACCAAGTCTTTGTTTTTAAAAAGTTAATCTGGATTCCCCCACCCCCTGGCATCCTTAGAATTCCTAGAAAGGAAGGCAGGGACCTGGGCAGAAGGGTGCAAGGCTACTGGTGTTTGTAAGTGGTAACAGAAAGCTTTCTCTTGTTGGTACCCTACCCCAAGTTACACTGTCACTTCTTTTTCCTAGTTGTTGTTTTGTCGGTTTGTATTTTCAACATAGACCCTTTTCCTTCCTAACCTTGGCTGTCCTGAACCTTACTGTCCTTGAACTCAGTGATTTGCCTGTCTTGCTGGGATGAAACTGTGAGCTACCATCCAGAAGGAAGCACCCTGCTGAGGTTAGATTGGGGTCTCTTCATTTTCCTCTATGAACATGCATATGGCAGGCCTGTTCTTTCTTTTTTACTTTTCCTTTTCTTTTTAAAGATTTATTTATTTATTATATTTAAGTATGCTGTAGCTATGTTCAGACAGTCCAGAAGACGGTGTCAGATTCTGAAGAATCTAAATCATTCTTATTGTCTGCATATGATGTATATAAACACAGCCTCACATATACTCAAAAAAAAAAAAAGAAAGAAAGATGTGGCTACAGAGAGGGATCAACAATTAAGAGCATTGTCTCCTCTTCCAGAGAACCTGGGCTCAATTACCAGTATTATATATGGTGGCCCATCTCCAGTTCCAGGGGATCTAATACTCTGTTCTGGAGTCTGTGGGCACAGCATACACATGCAAAACATTCTTACACAATCATTGAGAGAGGAGAGAGAGGGGTTGAGAGAGAGGGGAGGTAATCATACCTCCTGAGGAGTTTGAAGACCTGAGCTTCATCACTCACACAAATAAATAAATGCAAAATATTTTTTTATAAATAAACTCTGCCATTGCCCTTTAAAAATTCCTAGAAAACAAGTTTTATAAGCAACAGTTATATTTACTATATCTAAAGGACAGTCATGAGCATATTCAATAAATAGAAAAAGGCCTGTTAGTCTTAGAAATGGAAAAGACAAACCAAGGAAGGTTTGCAATTACATAATGAGGCAGCTCAGCCCAGCTCTAATGTTGGAAATAAGACTCGAGAATAGGATATACCTGAAGACAGCCAGCCATTGTTTTTTGTTTTGGAGGCTGAAAGGATACACCTGAAGACAGCCAATGCTGTGTGATGGTGATCTGGTATTTTTTTTTTTAATTTTTAAAAACTTTAACACTTTTTATAAAACTTTTATAAAAACTTTTTATTCTTCTTTCTTTGTTTCTTTTCTTTCTTTCTTTCCTCACCCTAGCCCCTACCCTAGCCCTGTCTTTCACCAGGGTGGCCTCGAACTCAGAAACTGACTGCCTCTGTCTACAGAGTGCTCTCATTAAGAGCTTGAGCCACCACTGAATGTAGAGTTTTCTAAGCCTTACCTTGCTCTTGGTGTCTGTTCTCAGCTGTGAAACCCTAATTAACACAAGTAGGCAGTCCTGGGTCAGCCAGAGCTACAGACTGAGGACTTCTCTAAAAACAAATAAAACAAAACAAAACAACAAATAGAAATAATAAAATACATAAATTAAGCAACCACAGCATAGCTTTTCTCAATCTAGGTGGTACTCAGAAATTCCAGCAGTTGGCCTGTGACACCTCAGCTCAGTATATGTGAGGCTGTGTTTATGTACATCCTATGAAGACCATAAGAGGGATTTTCATTCTCCAGAATCTGACACCCTCCTCTGGAGTGTCTAAAGAAAGCTACAGTGTACTTATATCTAAGAAATACATAAAAAAATAAATAAATAAATAAATAAATATTTTTTAAAAAGGATAAAAAAGAAAGAAAGACCAGGCAGGCCTGCCATCCTTATCTCAGTCTGTCTGTCTGTCTGTCTGATCCCCTGGAACTGGACTTGGGCTACCATAAAGTTGCTGGTAGTTGATCCCAGGTTCTCTGGAAGAGGAGACAATGCTGTTAATTGTTGAGCCCTATCAGTGGCTCTACCCATCTTTAAATATTTAGAAGTATATGTGAGGCTGTATTTATGTACATCATATGCAGACCATAAGAGGGATTTAGATTCTCCAGAATCTGACACCCTCTTCTGGAGTGTCTGAAGACAGCTACAGTGTACTTATATCTAATAAATACATAAATAAATAAATAAATAAATAAATAAATAAATAAACATTTTTTAAAAAGTATAAGAAATAAAGAAAGACCAGGCAGGCCTGCCATCCTTATCTCTGTCTCTCTGTCTGTCTGTCTGTCTGCTCAACTGGAACTGGAGATGGGCCACCATAAGGTGCTGGTAGTTTATCCCAGGTTCTCTGAAAGAGGAGACAATGCTGTTAATTGTTGAGCCCTCTCAGTGGCCCCACACATCTTTAAATTTTTAGAAGTATATGTGAGGCTGTGTTTATGTACATCATATGCAGACCATAAGAGGGATTTAGATTCTCCAGAATCTGACACCCTCTTCTGGAGTGTCTGAAGACAGCTACAGTGTACTTATATCTAATAAATAAATAGATAAATAAATAAATAAATAAATAAATAAATAAATAAACATATTTTAAAAAGTATAAGAAAGAAAGAAAGACCAGGCAGGCCTGCCATCCATATCTCTGTCTGTCTGTCTGTCTGTCTATCTGATCCCCGGGAACTTGAGATGGGCCACCATATTGTGCTGGTAGTTGATCCAAGGTTCTCTGGAAGAGGAGACAATTCGGTTAATTGTTGAGCCCTTTCAGTGGCCCCACACTTCTTTAAATATTTAGAAGTTTATGTGAGGCTGTGTGTATGTACATCATATTCAGATTATAAGAGGATTTAGATTCTCCAGAATCTGACACCCTCTACTGGAGTGACTGAAGACAGCTACAGTGTACTTATATATAATAAATAAATAAATAAATAAATAAATAAATAAATAAATAAATAAACATTTTTTAAAAAGGATAAGAAAGAAAGTAAGACCAGGCAGGCCTGCCATCCTTATCTCTGTCTGTCTGTCTGTCTGTCTGATCCCCTGGAACTGGAGTTGGGCTACCATAAAGTTGCTGGTAGTTGATCCCAGGTTCTCTGGAAGAGGAGACAATGCTGTTAATTGTTGAGCCCTATCAGTGGCCCTACCCATCTTTAAATATTTAGAAGTATATGTGAGGCTGTGTTTATGTACATCATATGCAGACCATAAGAGGGATTTAGATTCTCCAGAATCTGACACCCTCTTCTGGAGTATCTGAAGACAGCTACAGTGTACTTATATCTAATAAATAAATAGAGAAATAAATAAATAAATAAATAAATAAATAAATAAACATTTTTTAAAAAGGATAAGAAAGAAAGAAAGACCAGGTAGGCCTGCCATCCATATCTCTGCCTGTCTCTCTGTCTGTCTATCTGATCCCTGGGAACTGGAGATGGGCCACCATATAGTTGCTGGTAGTTGATCCAAGGTTCTCTGGAAGAGGAGACAATGCTCTTAATTGTTGAGCCCTATCAGTGGCCCTACCCATCTTTAAATTTTTAGAAGTATATGTGAGGCTGTGTTTATGTACATCATATGCAGACCATAAGAGGGATTTAGATTCTCCAGAATCTGACACCCTCTTCTGGAGTGTCTGAAGACAGCTACAGTGTACTTATATCTAATAAATACATAAATAAATAAATAAATAAAAAATAAATAAACATTATTTAAACCGGATAAGAAAAAAAGAAAGACCAGGCAGGCCTGCCATCCTTATCTCTGTCTGTCTGTCTGTCAGTCGTTCTGATCCCCTGGAACTGGAGATGGGCCACCATATAGGTGCTGGTAGTTGATCCCAGGTTCTCTGGAAGAGGAGACAATGCTGTTAATTGTTGTGCGCTTTCAGTGGCCCCACCCATCGTTAAATTTTTAGTAGTATATGTGAGGCTGTGTTTATGTACATCATATGCAGACCATAAGAGGGATTTAGATTCTCCAGAATCTGACACCCTCTTCTGGAGTGTCTGAAGACAGCTACAGTGTACTTATATCTAATAAATACATAAATAAATAAACATTTTTTAAAAAGGATAAGAAAGAAAGAAAGACCAGGCAGGCCTGCCATCCTAATCTCTGTCAGTCTGTCTGTCTGTCAGACTGTCTGATCCCTTGGAACTGTATATGGGCCACCATATAGTTGCTGTTAGTTGATCCCAGGTTCTCTGGAAGAGGAGACAATGCTGTTAATTGTTGAGCCCTTTCAGGGGCTCCACCTATCTTTAAATTTTTAGAAGTATATGTTAGGCTGTGTTTATGTACATCATATGCAGACCATAAGAGGGATTTAGATTCTCCAGTATCTGACACCCTCTTCTGGATTGTCTGATGACAACTACAGTGTACTTATATCTAATGAATACATACATATATAAATAAATAAATAAATAAATAAATAAATAAACATTATTTTAAAAGGATAAGAAAGAAAGAAAGACAAGGCAGGCCTGCCATACTTATCTCTGTCTGTCTGTCTGTCTGTCTGATCCCCTGGAACTGGAGATGGGCCACCTTGTAGGTGCTGGTAGTTGATCCCAGTTTCTCTGGAAGAGGAGACAATGCTGTTAATTGTTGAGCCCTTTCAGTGGCCCCACCCATTTTTAATTTTTACAAGTATATGTGAGGCTGTGTTTATGTACATCATATTCAGACCATAAGAGGGATTTAGATTCTCCAGAATCTGACACCATCTTCTGGAGTGTCTGAAGACGGCTACAGTGTACTTATATCTAATAAATACATAAATAAATAAATAAATGAATAAATAAACATTTTTTAAAAAGTATAAGAAATAAAGAAAGACCAGTCAGGCCTGCCATCCATATCTCTGTCTCTCTGTCTGTCTGTCTGTCTGTCTGTCTGATCCACTGGAACTGGAGATGGGCCACCATAAGGTGCTGGTACTTTATCCCAGGTTCTCTGAAAGAGGAGACAATGCTGTTAATTGTTGAGCCCTTTCAGTGGCCCCACACAGCTTTAAATTTTTAGAAGTATATGTGAGGATGTGTTTATGTACATCATATGCAGACCATAAAAGGGATTTAGATTCTCCAGAATCTGACACCCTCTTCTGGAGTGTCGGAAGACAGCTACGGTGTACTTATATCTAATAAATACATAAATAAATATATAAATAAACATTTTTTAAAAAGGATAATAAAGAAAGAAAGATCAGGCAGGCCTGCCATCCTTATCACTGTCTGTATGTCTGTCTGTCTGATTCCCTGGAACTGGAGATGGGCCACCATATAGTTGCTGGTAGTCGATCCTAGGTTCTCTGGAAAAGGAGACAATGCTGTTAATTGTTGAGCCATTTCAGTGGCCCCACCCATCTTTAAATTTTTAGAAGTATATGTGAGGCTGTGTTTATGTACATCATATGCAGACCATAAGAGGGATTTAGATTCTCCAGAATCTGACACCCTCTTCTGGAGTGCCTGAACAGCTACAGTGTACTTATATCTAATAATAAATAAATAAATAAATAAATAAATAAATAAATAAATAAATAAATAAATAAATAAACAAACATTTTTTTTTAAAAAAGGATAAGAAAGAAAGAAAGACCAGGCAGGCCTGAAATCCTTATCACTGTCTGTCTGTCTGTCTGTCTGATCCCCTGGAACTGGAGATGGGCCACAGTTTAGGTGCTGGTAGTTGATCCCAGTTTCTCTGGAAGAGGAGACAATGCTGTTAATTGTTGAGTCCTTTCAGTGGCCCCACCTATTTATAATTTTTAGAAGTATATGTGAGGCTGTGTTTATGTACATCATATTCAGAACATAAGAGGGATTTAGATTCTCCAGAATCTGACACCCTCTTCTGGAGTGTCTGAAGACGGCTACAGTGTACTTATATCTAATAAATACATAAATAAATAAATAAATAAATAAATAAATTAATTAATTAACATTTTTTAGAAAGTATATGAAATAAAGAAAGACCAGGCAGGCCTGCCATCCTTATCTCTGTCTCTCTGTCTGTCTGTCTGTCTGTCTGATCCACTGGAACTGGAGATGGGCCACCATAAGGTGCTGGTAGTTTATCCCAGGTTCTCTGAAAGAGGAGACAATGCTGTTAATTGTTGAGCCCTCTCAGTGGCCCCACACATCTTTAAATTTTTAGAAGTATATGCGAGGCTGTGTTTATGTACATCATATGCAGACCATAAGAGGGATTTAGATTCTCCAAAATCTGACACCCTCTTCTGGAGTGTCTGAAAGCAGCTACAGTGTACATATATCTAATAAATACATAAATAAATATATAAATAAACATTTTTTAAAAAGGATAAGAAAGAAAGAAAGACCAGGCAGGCCTGCCATCCTTATCACTGTCTGTATGTCTGTCTGTCTGATCCCCTGGAACTGGAGATGGGCCACCATATAGTTGCTGGTAGTTGATCCCAGGTACTCTGGAAGAGGAGACAATGCTGTTAATTGTTGAGCTTTTAGAGTGGCCCCACCCTTCTATAAATTTTTAGAAGTATATGTGAGGCTGTGTTTATGTACATCATATGCAGACCATAAGAGGGATTTAGATTCTCCAGAATCTGACACCCTCTTCTGGAGTGTCTGAACAGCTACAGTGTACTTATATCTAATAATAAATAAATAAATATAAATAAATAAATAAATAAATAAACGAACATTTTTTTAAAAAAAGGATAAGAAAGAAAGAAAGACCAGGCAGGCCTGCCATCCTTATCACTGTCTGTCTGTCTTTCTGTCTGATCCCCTGGAACTGGAGATGGGCCACCTTTTAGGTGCTGGTAGTTGATCCCAGGTTCTCTGGAAGAGGAGACAATGCTGTAAATTGTTGAGTCCTTTCAGTGGCCCCACCTATTTATAATTTTTAGAAGTATATGTGAGGCTGTGTTTATGTACATCATATTCAGACCATAAGAGGGATTTAGATTCTCTAGAATCTGACACCCTCTTCTGGAGTTCTGAAGACGGCTACAGTGTACTTATATCTAATAAATACATAAATAAATAAATAAATAAATAAATAAATAAATAAATAAAATATAAACATTTTTTTAAAATATAAGAAATAAAGAAAGACCAGGCAGGCCTGCCATCCATATCTCTGTCTCTCTGTCTGTGTGTCTGTCTGATCCCCTGGAACTGGAGATGGGCCACCATAAGGTGCTGGTAGTTTATCCCAGGTTCTCTGAAAGAGGAGACAATGCTGTTAATTGTTGAGCCCTCTCAGTGGCCCCACACATCTTTAAATTTTTAGAAGTATATGCGAGGCTGTGTTTATGTACCGAATATGCAGACCATAAGAGGGATTTAGATTCTCCAGAATCTGACACCCTCTTCTGGAGTGTCTGAAGACAGCTACAGTGTACATATATCTAATAAATACATACATAAATATATAAATAAACATTTTTTTAAAAGGATAAGAAAGAAAGAAAGACCAGGCAGGCCTGCCATCCTTATCTCTGTCTGTATGTCTGTCTGTCTGATCCCCTGGAACTGGAGATGGGCCACCATATAGTTGCTGGTAGTTGATCCCAGGTACTCTGGAAGAGGAGACAATGCTGTTAATTGTTGAGCTTTTAGAGTGGCCCCACCCTTCTTTAAATTTTTAGAAGTATATGTGAGGCTGTGTTTATGTACATCATATGCAGACCATAAGAGGGATTTAGATTCTCCAGAATCTGACACCCTCTTCTGGAGTGTCTGAACAGCTACAGTGTACTTATATCTAATAAATAAATAAATAAATAAATAAATAAATAAATAAATAAATAAACGAACATTTTTTTAAAAAAAGGATAAGAAAGAAAGAAAGACCAGGCAGGCCTGCCATCCTTATCACTGTCTGTCTGTCTGTCTGTCTGATCCCCTGGAACTGTAGATGTGCCACCTTTTAGGTGCTGGTAGTTGATCCCAGGTTCTCTGGAAGAGGAGACAATGCTGTTAATTGTTGAGTCCTTTCAGTGGCCCCACCTATTTATAATTTTTATACGTATATGTGAGACTGTGTTTATGTATATCATATTCAGACCATAAGAGGGATTTAGATTCTCTAGAATCTGACACCCTCTTCTGGAGTGTCTGAAGACGGCTACAGTGTACTTATATCTAATTAATAAATAAATAAATAAATAAATAAATAAATAAATAAACAATTTTTAAAAAGTATAAGAAATAAAGAAACACCAGGCAGGCCTGCCATACTTATCTCTGTCTCTCTGTCTGTCTGTCTGTCTGTCTGATCCACTGGAACTGGAGATGGGCCACCATAAGGTGCTGGTAGTTTATTCCAGGTTCTCTGAAAGAGGAGACAATGCTGTTAATTGTTGAGCCCTCTCAGTGGCCCCACACATCTTTAAATTTTTAGAAGTATATGCGAGGCTGTGTTTATGTACATCATATGCAGACCATAACAGGGATTTAGATTCTCCAGAATCTGACACCCTCTTCTGGAGTGTCTGAAAGCAGCTACAGTGTACATATATCTAATAAATACATAAATAAATATATAAATAAACATTTTTTTAAAAAGGATAAGAAAGAAAGAAAGACCAGGCAGGCCTGCCATCCTTATCACTGTCTGTATGTCTCTCTGTCTGATCCCCTGGAACTGGAGATGGGCCACCATATAGTTGCTGGTAGTTGATCCCAGGTACTCTGGAAGAGGAGACAATGCTGTTAATTGTTGAATCCTTTCAGTGGCCCCACCTATTTATAATTTTTAGAAGTATATGTGAGGCTGTGTTTATGTACATCATATGCATACCATAAGTGGGATTTAGATTCTCCAGAATATGACACCCTCTTCTGGAGTGTCTGAACAGCTACAGTGTACTTATATTTAATAATAAATAAATAAATAAATAAATAAATAAATAAATAAACATTTTTTTTAAAAAAGGATAAGAAAGAAAGACCAGGCAGGCCTGCCATCCTTATCACTGTCTGTCTCTCTGTCTGTCTGATCCCCTGGAACTGGAGATGGGCCACCTTTTAGGTGCTGGTAGTTGATCCCAGGTTCTCTGGAAGAGGAGACAATGCTGTTAATTGTTGAGTGCTTTCAGTGGCCCCACATATTTATAATTTTTAGAAGTATATGTGAGGCTGTGTTTATGTACATCATATTCAGACCATAAGAGGGATTTAGATTCTCTAGAATCTGACACCCTCTTCTGGAGTGTCTGAAGACGGCTACAGTGTACTTATATCTAATAAATAAATAAATAAATAAATAAATAAATAAATAAACATTTTTTAAAAAGTATAAGAAATAAAGAAAGACCAGGCAGGCCTGCCATCCTTATCTCTGTCTCTCTGTCTGTCTGTCTGTCTGTCTGATCCACTGGAACTGGAGATGGGCCACCATAAGGTGCTGGTAGTTTATCCCAGGTTTCTGAAAGAGGAGACAATGCTGTTACTTGTTGAGCCATCTCATTGGCCCCACACATCTTTAAATTTTTAGAAGTATATGTGAGGCTGTGTTTATGTACATCATATGCAGACCATAAGAGGGATTTAGATTCTCCAGAATCTGACACCCTCTTCTGGAGTGTCTGAAAGCAGCTACAGTGTACATATATCTAATAAATACATAAATAAATATATAAATAAACATTTTTTTAAAAAGGATAAGAAAGAAAGAAAGACCAGGCAGGCCTGCCATTCTTATCACTGTCTGTATGTCTGTCTGTCTGATCCCCTGGAACTGGAGATGGGCCACCATATAGTTGCTGGTACTTGATGCCAGGTACTCTGGAAGAGGAGACAATGCTGTTAATTGTTGAGCTTTTAGAGTGGCCCCACCCTTCTATAAATTTTTAGAAGTATATGTGAGGCTGTGTTTATGTACATCATATGCAGACCATAAGAGGGATTTAGATTCTCCAGAATCTGACACCCTCTTCTGGAGTGTCTGAACAGCTACAGTGTACTTATATCTAATAATAAATAAATAAATAAATAAATAAATAAATAAATAAATAAATAAAAGAACATTTTTTTTAAAAAAAGGATAAGAAAGAAAGAAAGACCAGGCAGGCCTGCCATCCTTATCACTGTCTGTCTGTCTTTCTGTTGATCCCCTGGAACTGGAGATGGGCCACCTTTTAGGTGCTGGTAGTTGATCCCAGGTTCTCTGGAAGAGGAGATAATGCTGTAAATTGTTGAGTCCTTTCAGTGGCCCCACCTATTTATAATTTTTAGAAGTATATGTGAGGCTGTGTTTATGTACATCATATTCAGACCATAAGAGGGATTTAGATTCTCTAGAATCTGACACCCTCTTCTGGAGTGTCTGAAGACGGCTACAGTGTACTTATATCTAATAAATACATAAATAAATAAATAAATAAATAAATAAATAAATAAATAAAATATAAACATTTTTTTAAAATATAAGAAATAAAGAAAGGCCAGGCAGGCCTGCCATCCATATCTCTGTCTCTCTGTCTGCCTGTCTGTCTGATCCCCTGGAACTGGAGATGGGCCATCATAAGGTGCTGGTAGTTTATCCCAGGTTCTCTGAAAGAGGAGACAATGCTGTTAATTGTTGAGCCCTCTCAGTGGCCCCACACATCTTTAAATTTTTAGAAGTACATGCAAGGCTGTGTTTATGTACCGAATATGCAGACCATAAGAGGGATTTAGATTCTCCAGAATTGACACCCTCTTCTGGAGTGTCTGAAGACAGCTACAGTGTACATATATCTAATAAATACATACATAAATATATAAATAAACATTTTTTTAAAAGGATAAGAAAGAAAGAAAGACCAGGCAGGCCTGCCATCCTTATCACTGTCTGTATGTCTGTCTGTCTGATCCCCTGGAACTGGAGATGGGCCACCATATAGTTGCTGGTAGTTGATCCCAGGTACTCTGGAAGAGGAGACAATGCTGTTAATTGTTGAGCTTTTAGAGTGGCCCCACCCTTCTTTAAATTTTTAGAAGTATATGTGAGGCTGTGTTTATGTACATCATATGCAGACCATAAGAGGGATTTAGATTCTCCAGAATCTGACACCCTCTTCTGGAGTGTCTGAACAGCTACAGTGTACTTATATCTAATAAATAAATAAATAAATAAATAAATAAATAAATAAATAAATAAACGAACATTTTTTTAAAATAAGGATAAGAAAGAAAGAAAGACCAGGCAGGCCTGCCATCCTTATCACTGTCTGTCTGTCTGTCTGTCTGATCCCCTGGAACTGTAGATGTGCCACCTTTTAGGTGCTGGTAGTTGATCCCAGGTTCTCTGGAAGAGGAGACAATGCTGTTAATTGTTGAGTCCTTTCAGTGGCCCCACCTATTTATAATTTTTAGACGTATATGTGAGGCTGTGTTTATGTACATCATATTCAGACCATAAGAGGGATTTAGATTCTCTAGAATCTGACACCCTCTTCTGGAGTGTCTGAAGACGGCTAAAGTGTACTTATATCTAATTAATAAATAAATAAATAAATAAATAAATAAACAATTTTTAAAAAGTATAAGAAATAAAGAAAGACCAGGCAGGCCTGCCATCCTTATCTCTGTCTCTCTGTCTGTCTGTCTGTCTTTCTGATCCACTGGAACTGGAGATGGGCCACCATAAGGTGTCAGAGACCATCCCGTGAGAAAGTGATCCCTTCTCAAATCTCTTTAACAAATCAAATGGCCTTGTGCTAAGAGCTGGTTGCCACCCCCCTTCCTCCTTATTCCCTTCCTAACACCTAAGGCTGTAAAGTTGAATAATAGTCCCCTCTTCCTTATCTCTTCCTGAGTTCCCATGACATCCAAGGACATGAGTTACGCCTGAGCCCAGCCTGACACCCAAGGCTGTCAAGGAGGATCTATGTTCCAGAGATAAGATGCAGAGTGCCCGCAAGTTTGGCACCTGACCTCAGCCCCCATGTCAGCAGATGCCCACTTCTTTGTTCTTTGTATAATTCCCCCTCGACCCCTCCCATATTCTCCGCGATGTATGCTTTAAAAAGAAGGCACCTCAGCATAATAAACGAGACCTTGATAGGTACAATTCTACTTGGTCTCCGCCTCTCTTTCTTTTCCTCCCATTTCCTTCCAGGTTCACGGTCCCCCTCGCACCCACGAATAACTGAATCCCGCGGGACGGGATAAGTGGCGCCCGACGTGAGGGCGAGGTCCGGATCGTAATTCCTAATCGGTGGAGGTTCCAGAGAAGTTCGTCGCGACCCCAACAATTTAGAAGCAGTGAAGGACCCTTTCCGCTGCTCACGGAAGAGCAAGAAGTCCTTGGTGAGTGAGTCATCTCCACTTCAGGTTATGGGAAATAAGCTATCTAAAGAGGCAGTCTTCATCAAAGGCTTAAAGGTAGCTCTCAGAGAAAGAGGAGTACGAGTAAAAAAGAAAAATTAGATTAGACTTTTTATTTTCATAGACCAGGTATGTCCATGGTTTATTATAGATGAAGCAGAGATACATTGTAAAAAATGGTGAAAGGTAGGTAGAGACTTAAATGATAAACTAGCTAATGAGGGTCCCGATGCGGTCCCTACAACTGTCTTTTCTTATTGAAGAGTAACTATCAAAGCAACCACTGTGCCTCCTCTCCCTTCTCTGGATGTATTCCCAGAAGAAGGAGATAAGGAAGTAGACTCTAAACATGAGAGAGAGAAAATAAGTTTTAGAAAAGCAGTTATCCCCTGTTTGAGACCTTTTAGCAAAAAAGAGAAAAAAATGAAAATAAGCTATTTCAGAGCTCTCCTGGAAACAGAAGGAAAACGGGAGACGTCCTGCTTCCTCTCTATCTCCTATGGAGATATTCTTAGCTCTGGTTAAGATATCTGTGTCCCTTTGAGACACCAAGTTCTATTCCCTGTCTGTCTATTGTCTGTTTTTGGTGCACCAAATTGTCCATATATTTGTCAATTCATGTTTGTTTTTGTTTTGTTGTTTGAATGATTGTTGTTCTGTGTTTCATGTTAAAAAATATAAATGGTTAAAACTTTATCTGCTGTCTGTACATACTTTAATTTAGTTTAACTTGTTTAAAAAGCAGTCTCAATTTGCATAGCACAAACTGATAAGTTAGCTGCACTGTGGCTAAGAGCCAAGTACAGCTAAAAAAGCCCTGCTAAGGGCCAATTACAAGCTCTTAAAGGGGCAGGCAGCCTTTTGCTTGTAACAGAAAGTTAGCTTAAAATTGAGAACTCAGGGTTGGAGTCATTCTAAACAGTACTAACCCTGAAAAACAGGTCTTTAAAGATACTTCAAAATAGGGATAATCTTTGGGCCAGGACTCTGACAGAGTGTTCAGATTGAGAAAATGTTTGCATTTAGGTTGATGCTGAGCTCAGAGGAGAGCAGCCTCAGCGCGGTTTGTGTGGCACTTTTTAGAGCCTTGTTACAGACCTAGCCAGATGTTGTTCTAAATAAAGTTTAAATTCAACGTTTATAAAAGGTCAATCAAGCTGTGGAATTTATCAAGACATTACGATTTGACTTGCCTACTTTATATAAAGTTATAGTGTAGAGTTTGCTTATATATATAAGTGTCTTTTCCTTGTTCCAAACAGCCATTAATTTAGTTATTGCAGATTATTGATGTTTGATCTATTACATACCATCATATTAAGTAAAATTAATAGTCATTATCTTAAAATAAGTTAAACAATGTTTTTATGCATGCTCCTATATCTTCTATAAATTCATGCATGCATGCATCCCATTTACTGTGTTTAAAAAATAGCATTTATATGAGAGAATAGTATATGTGAATTAAATCACATGCTTATCCTATTTCAGCACAGATAATTAAATTGTGTGCTAAAGATGGTGTTTAAAAATGTTGAACAATCAAACTTTAAGTTGTATATTAATAGTCAATATTATATCTCAAAGCTTGCAATTGCTCATGCGACTTATAAGAAAAAATACTGTTCCTTTAAGAAGACTGTTTTTAGACAGTTAAGAAATTGTCTTGGGTTGCCTAGAAAAGCCCCCCAAGATTTGCTTTTATGTTGTAGAGGTTTACATAAAGCTTTAACTGTTAAAGATTACAGATAGCTCCTAAAAAAATTACAAACTCAAGATCCTTATAATTATTTGGGTTTTAGACTTACTGATCAAGCTGCTTTTCTCTAGAAGATAGTTATTCTCAAAGCAAACTTAAGGAGTTTCTCTTATTTCTAATTATTAAATAAATAAATTATACACATGTGACTATAATAACTTTTCAAAAATTCTAGTTACAATCTCTCTTCAAGAGAAACAATTAAAAGTTTAATTAGTCACTGTCCATGTTATATTAAAACCAACTATAACA
This sequence comes from Mus caroli, assembly GCF_978045245.1. Lineage (NCBI taxonomy): Eukaryota > Metazoa > Chordata > Mammalia > Rodentia > Muridae > Mus > Mus caroli. Next base: position 343,895 of record NW_028227285.1, on the reverse strand, counting down.
GTCCAATATTTAAGTGGTTTTGTCAACAATTTTATAATTCTCAAAGACAAGGTATTATATAACTTTAAAAACTCTATCTTCTTTAAACAAAAAGGGGAGAAATTATACCCCCATACACATTATTTATACCCCCATACACATTATTTAAATCATACTTTTATTTTTAAGAATTTTAAAATTCAGATGTCGAAGAACTTAATAAATGCCTCATAGTATCTTAAAACTAGACATAATCATGTCTAGGTGAGATGATAAGGATCCACTCATTGACACATGGCATAAGCCTGAACAAAAGGTTATTATGGGGAAAAGAGGGCGGTGTTTCTGTTTTATCCACAGAATACTGCAGAAGCATGCTAGCTTCCAGAATGATTCCTGTGACAGACTGACCTGTGAGTTCATAAGTGCCCTGGCAGTGATGACAAAAAAGCTGTGTTAAGTGCAAAAAAAAAAAAAAAAGAGGAATCAGAGAGAGCAGCCACTTACAAACAAGATAAAGAAACTTCCTATCTTCGCCATGGGCTACAGCAAGGAGAGCCAACCTGGTGTCAATTTGAGGACAACTATAAATGAAGACTTGTGAGGCAAAGAGACTGCTACAGTGTATTTAACAAGATTTCATCAGAGACACTGTTTTTGGCCATTCAGGCCAACTCCCCTATAGCTGTGAAAGCTTTTGTACCTTACATATATGCTATATTGTTAGATAATTTTAAGAGTTAAGATCACCAATCTTGACAAGTCTTTTCATATTCATTGTAATTGTTGTCAATTAACTAATTATGTAGATCCTAATTTAGATAAGAAATTTGCTGTTATGATTTTGTTAAAGAGACTTACATATGTTTTGCTGCCTGTTAGAATTAGGATATGATCCTTAGTTTAAAAATCTGGGAATGCAAACTTAAAAAAGGTCAAATGAGCAATTTTAAGATTTACTGCTTTAATTGCAATTTTAACTTCAATATCTACCACAGCTTTAGATCAACAGCTGCATACTGATCGTTTTGTTAACGATATGCATAAGAATATTAGCAACTTATTGTAGATAAAACATTGGAGACAAAGGTTATTGTCTTAAAAGTAGTGGTCTCAACAATAAGACAAGATATAACAAATATTAAAGTTACAAAGACAAAAATTTCAGATATTAGAAGAGTGTTGTTTTTACTCTGACAAGACTGGCTTAGTTCAAGATAGCATAGATAAAGTTAGAGCTAGTTTAAAAGAGAGAAAACGTAACAGAGAGAAACAAGAATATTGGTATAAAAATTGGTTTTCTACTTCTCCCTGGGTCACTACCTTGCTTCCCACACTTTTGGGACCTTTCTTGGGTATTCTGCTGCTTTTGTCTTTTGGCCCCTGGGCCTTTAAAAAAATTAACCAGTTTTGTTAAGTCACAGATTGAAGCTGCTCTAAGTAAGCCAGTTGCAGTCCACTACCATCAGCTGGATATCCAGGACTCAGACGAAGAAGATCCTCCTCCCACCGAGACAGAAACTGCGACTCGTCTCCAATTTTCCACCCTTGCTGCTAATGCAGAGTCTCCTTGGTTCCTTAGGCTTTGGAGACAATTGGGATGAAGAAGGGTGACCTCCAGCTCCTATTATAGCTTAAGAGCCACAAATTGTGGCGTTACAATTGACATAATTCTTGTAGAGGCCTTACTGAGTCTGAGGTTGATAATTCTCCTATGAGAACTGCACAAAATTCAGAATTGTGCATGCTGGTTCATTAAAAATGTGAATCTGGTATGGGCCCAGCATGGGTGCAAACTAAGTATTGCAGGGGAAGGTCCATATAGACCATTTCTGAGTTCCCTGAGAGACAAACCCGGTTTGGAAAGAGGTTGGTATCTGATTTCAGTTACAATTAATAATTTTTCTAAGGCTCTGCCTCACCTCCCCAAAAGATACCAAGAGCCACAAGTGTGGGTCTGTGACAGCACCCACGGGAGGAATCGGGTCAATGTCCCCCCAGCCATGGTAATGCCCGCTCATCTAAAGATGAAGAGATTATTTGATCACCTCAGTTAAGTGTGGCCTTATTAAATTTAATTCAAAAGGGGGAGATGTCAGAGACCATCCCGTGAGAAAGTGATCCCTTCTCAAATCTCTTTAACAAATCAAATGGCCTTGTGCTAAGAGCTGGTTGCCACCCCCCTTCCTCCTTATTCCCTTCCTAACACCTAAGGCTGTAAAGTTGAATAATAGTCCCCTCTTCCTTATCTCTTCCTGAGTTCCCATGACATCCAAGGACATGAGTTACGCCTGAGCCCAGCCTGACACCCAAGGCTGTCAAGGAGGATCTATGTTCCAGAGATAAGATGCAGAGTGCCCGCAAGTTTGGCACCTGACCTCAGCCCCCATGTCAGCAGATGCCCACTTCTTTGTTCTTTGTATAATTCCCCCTCGACCCCTCCCATATTCTCCGCGATGTATGCTTTAAAAAGAAGTCACCTCAGCATAATAAACGAGACCTTGATAGGTACAATTCTACTTGGTCTCCGCCTCTCTTTCTTTTCCTCCCATTTCCTTCCAGGTTCACGGTCCCCCTCGCACCCACGAATAACTGAATCCCGCGGGACGGGATAATAAGGTGCTGGTAGTTTATTCCAGGTTCTCTGAAAGAGGAGACAATGCTGTTAATTGTTGAGCCCTCTCAGTGGCCCCCCACATCTTTAAATTTTTAGAAGTATATGCGAGGCTGTGTTTATGTACATCATATGCAGACCATAACAGGGATTTAGATTCTCCAGAATCTGACACCCTCTTCTGGAGTGTCTGAAAGCAGCTACAGTGTACATATATCTAATAAATACATAAATAAATATATAAATAAACATTTTTTTAAAAAGGATAAGAAAGAAAGACCAAGCAGGCCTGCCATCCTTATCACTGTCTGTATGTCTCTCTGTCTGATCCCCTGGAACTGGAGATGGGCCACCATATATTTGCTGGTAGTTGATCCCAGGTACTCTGGAAGAGGAGACAATGCTGTTAATTGTTGAGCTTTTAGAGTGGCCCCACCCTTCTTTAAATTTTTAGAAGTATATGTGAGGCTGTGTTTATGTACATCATATGCATACCATAAGTGGGATTTAGATTCTCCAGAATATGACACGCTCTTCTGGAGTGTCTGAACAGCTACAGTGTACTTATATTTAATAATAAATAAATAAATAAATAAATAAATAAATAAATAAATAAATAAACATTTTTTTTAAAAAGGGATAAGAAAGAAAGACCAGGCAGGCCTGAAATCCTTATCACTGTCTGTCTGTCTGTCTGTCTGATCCCCTGGAACTGGAGATGGGCCACAGTTTAGGTGCTGGTAGTTGATCCCAGTTTCTCTGGAAGAGGAGACAATGCTGTTAATTGTTGAGTCCTTTCAGTGGCCCCACCTATTTATAATTTTTAGAAGTATATGTGAGGCTGTGTTTATGTACATCATATTCAGAACATAAGAGGGATTTAGATTCTCCAGAATCTGACACCCTCTTCTGGAGTGTCTGAAGACGGCTACAGTGTACTTATATCTAATAAATACATAAATAAATAAATAAATAAATAAATTAATTAATTAACATTTTTTAGAAAGTATATGAAATAAAGAAAGACCAGGCAGGCCTGCCATCCTTATCTCTGTCTCTCTGTCTGTCTGTCTGTCTGTCTGATCCACTGGAACTGGAGATGGGCCACCATAAGGTGCTGGTAGTTTATCCCAGGTTCTCTGAAAGAGGAGACAATGCTGTTAATTGTTGAGCCCTCTCAGTGGCCCCACACATCTTTAAATTTTTAGAAGTATATGCGAGGCTGTGTTTATGTACATCATATGCAGACCATAAGAGGGATTTAGATTCTCCAAAATCTGACACCCTCTTCTGGAGTGTCTGAACAGCTACAGTGTACTTATATCTAATCATAAATAAATAAATAAATAAATAAATAAATAAATAAATAAACATTTTTTTAAAAAAGGATAAGAAAGAAAGAAAGACCAGGCAGGCCTGCCATCCTTATCACTGTCTGTCTGTCTGTCTGTCTGATCCCCTGGAACTGGAGATGAGCCACCTTTTAGGTGCTGGTAGTTGATCCCAGGTTCTCGGGAAGAGGAGACAATGCTGTTAATTGTTGAGTCCTTTCAGTGGCCCCACCTATTTATAATTTTTAGACGTATATGTGAGGCTGTGTTTATGTACATCATATTCAGACCATAAGAGGGATTTAGATTCTCTAGAATCTGACACCCTCTTCTGGAGTGTCTGAAGACGGCTACAATGTACTTATATCTAATAAATACATAAATAAATAAATATATAAATAAACATTTTTTAAAAAGTATACGAAATAAAGAAAGACCAGGCAGACCTGCCATCCTTATCTCTGTCTCTCTGTCTGTCTGTCTGTCTGTCTGATCCACTGGAACTGGAGATGGGCCACCATAAGGTGCTGGTAGTTTATCTCAGGTTCTCTGAAAGAGGAGACAATGCTGTTAATTGTTGAGCCCTCTCAGTGGCCCCACACATCTTTAAATTTTTAGAAGTATATGTGAGGCTCTGTTTATGTACATCATATGCAGACCATAATAGGGATTTAGATTCATCAGAATCTGACACCCTCTTCTGGAGTGTCTGAAGACAGCTACAGTGTACTTATATATAATAAATACATAAATAAATAAATAAATAAACATTTTTTTAAAAAGGATAAAAAAGAAAGAAAGACTAGGCAGGACTGCCATCCTTATCACTGTCTGTATGTCTGTCTGTCTGATCCCTTGGAACTGGAGATGGACCACCATATAGTTGCTGGTAGTTGATCCCAGGTACTCTGGAAGAGGAGACAATGCTGTTAATTGTTGAGCTTTTAGAGTGGCCCCACCCTTCTTTAAATTTTTAGAAGTATATGTGAGGCTGTGTTTATGTACATCATATGCAGTAAATAAGAGGGATTTAGATTCTCCAGAATATGACACCCTCTTCTGAAGTGTCTGAAGACAGCTACAGTGTACTTATATCTAATAAATATATATATAAATAAATAAACATTTTTAAAATGTATAAGAAGAAAGAAAAACCAGGCAGGCCTGCAATCCTTGTCTGTCTGTCTGTATGTATGTCTGTCTGATCCCCTGGAACTGGAGATGGGCCACAATATAGGTGCTGGTAGTTGATCCCAGGTCCTCTGGAAGAGGAGACAATGCTGTTAATTGTTGAGCCCTTTCAGTGGCCCCAACCATCTTTAAATTTTTAGAAGTATATGTGAGGCTGTGTTTATGTACATCATATGCAGACCATAAGAGGGATATAGATTATCCAGAATCTGACACCCTCTTCTGGAGAGTCTGAGGACAGCTACAGTGTACTTATATCTAATAAATACATAAATAAATAAATAAATTAATTAATGAATAAATAAATAAATAAACAATTTTAAAAAGGATAAGAAAGAAAGAAAAATCAGGCAGGACTGCCATCCTTATCTCTGTCTGTCTGTCTGTCTGTCTGATCCCCTGCAACTTGAGATGGGCCACCACATAGTTGTTGATAGTTGATCCCACGTTCTCTGTAAGAGGAGACAATGGTGTTAATTGTTGAGCCCTTTCAGTGGGCCCACCCATCTTTAAATTTTTAGAAGTATATGTGAGGCTGTGTTTATGTACATCATATGCAGACCATAAGAGGGATTTAGATTCTCCAGAATCTGACACCCTCTTCTGGAGTGTCTGAACAGCTACAGTGTACTTATATCTAATAATAAATAAATAAATAAATAAATAAATAAATAAATAAATAAATAAACATTTTTTTAAAAAAGGATAAGAAAGAAAGAAAGACCAGGCAGGCCTGCCATCCTTATCACTGTCAGTCTGTCTGTCTGTCTGATCCCCTGGAACTGGAGATGGGCCACCTTTTAGGTGCTGGTAGTTGATCCCAGGTTCTCTGGAAGAGGAGACAATGCTGTTAATTGTTGAGTCCTTTCAGTGGCCCCACCTATTTATAATTTTTAGACGTATATGTGAGGCTGTGTTTATGTACATCATATTCAGACCATAAGAGGGATTTAGATTCTCTAGAATCTGACACCCTCTTCTGGAGTGTCTGAAGACGGCTACAGTGTACTTATATCTAATAAATAAATAAATAAATAAATAAATACATAAATAAATAAATAAACAATTTTTAAAAAGTATAAGGAATAAAGAAAGACCAGGCAGGCCTGCCATCCTTATCTCTGTCTCTCTGTCTGTCTGTCTGTCTGTCTGATCCACTGGAACTGGAGATGGGCCACCATAATGTGCTGGTAGTTTATCCCAGGTTCTCTGAAAGAGGAGACAATGCTGTTAATTGTTGAGCCCTCTCAGTGGCCCCACACATCTTTAAATTTTTAGAAGTATATGCGAGGCTGTGTTTATGTACATCATATGCAGACCATAACAGGGATTTAGATTCTCCAGAATCTGACACACTCTTCTGGAGTGTCTGAAAGCAGCTACAGTGTACATATATCTAATAAATACATAAATAAATATATAAATAAACATTTTTTTAAAAAGGATAAGAAAGAAAGAAAGACCAGGCAGGCCTGCCATCCTTATCACTGTCTGTATGTCATTCTGTCTGATCCCCTGGAACTGGAGATGGGCCACCATATAGTTGCTGGTAGTTGATCCTAGGTACTCTCGAAGAGGAGACAATGCTGTTAATTGTTGAGCTTTTAGAGTGGCCCCACCCTTCTTTAAATTTTTAGAAGTATATGTGAGGCTGTGTTTATGTACATCATATGCATACCATAAGTGGGATTTAGATTCTCCAGAATATGATACCCTCTTCTGAGTGTCTGAACAGCTACAGTGTACTTATATCTAATAATAAATAAATAAATAAATAAATAAATAAATAAATAAATAAATAAACATTTTTTTTAAAAAGGATAAGAAAGAAAGACCAGGCAGGCCTGCCATCCTTATCACTGTCTGTCTCTCTGTCTGTCTGATCCCCTGGAACTGGAGATGGGCCAACTTTTAGGTGCTGGTAGTTGATCCCAGGTTCTCTGGAAGAGGAGACAATGCTGTTAATTGTTGAATCCTTTCAGTGGCCCCACCTATTTATAATTTTTAGAAGTATATGTGAGGCTGTGTTTATGTACATCATATTCAGACCATAAGAGGGATTTAGATTCTCTAGAATCTGACACCCTCTTCTGGAGTGTCTGAAGACGGCTACAGTGTACTTATATCTAATAAATACATAAATAAATAAATAAATAAATAAATAAATAAATAAACATTTTTAAAAAAGTATAAGAAATAAAGTAAGACCAGGCAGACCTGCCATCCTTATCTCTGTCTCTCTGTCTGTCTGTCTGTCTGTCTGATCCACTGGAACTGGAGATGGGCCACAATAAGGTGCTGGTAGATTATCCCAGGTTCTCTGAAAGAGGAGACAATGCTGTTAATTGTTGAGCTTTTAGAGTGGCCCCACCCTTCTTTAAATTTTTAGAAGTATATGTGAGGCTGTGTTTATGTACATCATATGCAGTCCATAAGAGGGATTTAGATTCTCCAGAATATGACACCCTCTTCTGAAGTGTCTGAAGACAGCTACAGTGTACTTATATCTAATAAATATATATATAAATAAATAAACATTTTTAAAATGTATAAGAAGAAAGAAAAACCAGGCAGGCCTGCAATCCTTGTCTGTCTGTCTGTATGTATGTCTGTCTGATCCCCTGGAACTGGAGATGGGCCACAATATAGGTGCTGGTAGTTGACCCCAGGTCCTCTGGAAGAGGAGACAATGCTGTTAATTGTTGAGCCCTTTCAGTGGCCCCAACCATCTTTAAATTTTTAGAAGTATATGTGAGGCTGTGTTTATGTACATCATATGCAGACCATAAGAGGGATATAGATTATCCAGAATCTGACACCCTCTTCTGGAGAGTCTGAGGACAGCTACAGTGTACTTATATCTAATAAATACATAAATAAATAAATTAATTAATTAATGAATAAATAAATAAATAAACAATTTTAAAAAGGATAAGAAAGAAAGAAAAATCAGGCAGGACTGCCATCCTTATCTCTGTCTGTCTGTCTGTCTGTCTGATCCCCTGCAACTTGAGATGGGCCACCACATAGTTGTTGATAGTTGATCCCACGTTCTCTGTAAGAGGAGACAATGGTGTTAATTGTTGAGCCCTTTCAGTGGGCCCACCCATCTTTAAATTTTTAGAAGTATATGTGAGGCTGTGTTTATGTACATCATATGCATACCATAAGAGGGATTTAGATTCTCCAGAATCTGACACCCTCTTCTGGAGTGTCTGAACAGCTACAGTGTACTTATATCTAATAATAAATAAATAAATAAATAAATAAATAAATAAATAAATAAACATTTTTTTAAAAAAGGATAAGAAAGAAAGAAAGACCAGGCAGGCCTGCCATCCTTATCACTGTCTGTCTGTCTGTCTGTCTGATCCCCTGGAACTGGAGATGGGCCACCTTTTAGGTGCTGGTAGTTGATCCCAGGTTCTCTGGAAGAGGAGACAATGCTGTTAATTGTTGAGTCCTTTCAGTGGCCCCACCTATTTATAATTTTTAGACGTATATGTGAGGCTGTGTTTATGTACATCATATTCAGACCATAAGAGGGATTTAGATTCTCTAGAATCTGACACCCTCTTCTGGAGTGTCTGAAGACGGCTACAGTGTACTTATATCTAATAAATACATAAATAAATAAATAAATAAATAAATAAATAAATAAATAAATAAACAATTTTTTAAAAGTATAAGAAATAAAGAAAGACCAGGCAGGCCTGCCATCCTTATCTCTGTCTCTCTGTCTGTCTGTCTGTCTATCTGATCCACTGGAACTGGAGATGGGCCACCATAAGGTTCTGGTAGTTTATCCCAGGTTCTCTGAAAGAGGAGACAATGATGTTAATTGTTGAGCCCTCTCATTGGCCCCACACATCTTTAAATTTTTAGAAGTATATGCGAGGCTGTGTTTATGTACATCATATGCAGACCATAACAGGGATTTAGATTCTCCAGAATCTGACACCCTCTTCTGGAGTGTCTGAAAGCAGCTACAGTGTACATATATCTAATAAATACATAAATAAATATATCAATAAACATTTTTTTAAAAAGGATAAGAAAGAAAGAAAGACCAGGCAGGCCTGCCATCCTTATCACTGTCTGTATGTCACTCTGTCTGATCCCCTGGAACTGGAGATGGGCCACCATATAGTTGCTGGTAGTTGATCCTAGGTACTCTGGAAGAGGAGACAATGCTGTTAGTTGTTGAGCTTTTAGAGTGGCCCCACCCTTCTTTAAATTTTTAGAAGTATATGTGAGGCTGTGTTTATGTACATCATATGCATACCATAAGTGGGATATAGATTCTCCAGAATATGATACCCTCTTCTGAGTGTCTGAACAGCTACAGTGTACTTATATCTAATAATAAATAAATAAATAAATAAATAAATAAATAAATAAATAAACATTTTTTTTTAAAAAGGATAAGAAAGAAAGACCAGGCAGGCCTGCCATCCTTATCACTGTCTGTATGTCTGTCTGTCTGATCCCCTGGAACTGGAGATGGGCCAACTTTTAGGTGCTGGTAGTTGATCCCAGGTTCTCTGGAAGAGGAGACAATGCTGTTAATTGTTGAATCCTTTCAGTGGCCCCACCTATTTATAATTTTTAGAAGTATATGTGAGGCTGTGTTTATGTACATCATATTCAGACCATAAGAGGGATTTAGATTCTCTAGAATCTGACACCCTCTTCTGGAGTGTCTGAAGACGGCTACAATGTACTTATATCTAATAAATACACAAATAAATAAATAAATAAATAAATAAACATTTTTTAAAAAGTATAAGAAATAAAGTAAGACCAGGCAGACCTGCCATCCTTATCTCTGTCTCTCTGTCTGTCTGTCTGTCTGATCCACTGGAACTGGAGATGGGCCACAATAAGGTGCTGGTAGTTTATCCCAGGTTCTCTAAAAGAGGAGACAATGCTGTTAATTGTTGAGCTTTTAGAGTGGCCCCACCCTTCTTTAAATTTTTAGAAGTATATGTGAGGCTGTGTTTATGTACATCATATGCAGTCCATAAGAGGGATTTAGATTCTCCAGAATATGACACCCTCTTCTGAAGTGTCTGAAGACAGCTACAGTGTACTTATATCTAATAAATATATATATAAATAAATAAACATTTTTAAAATGTATAAGAAGAAAGAAAAACCAGGCAGGCCTGCAATCCTTGTCTGTCTGTCTGTATGTATGTCTGTCTGATTCCCTGGAACTGGAGATGGGCCACAATATAGGTGCTGGTAGTTGATCCCAGGTCCTCTGGAAGAGGAGACAATGCTGTTAATTGTTGAGCACTTTCAGTGGCCCCAACCATCTTTAAATTTTTAGAAATATATGTGAGGCTGTGTTTATGTACATCATATGCAGACCATAAGAGGGATATAGATTATCCAGAATCTGACACCCTCTTCTGGAGAGTCTGAAGACAGCTACAGTGTACTTATATCTAATAAATAAATAAATAAATAAATAAATTAATTAATTAATTAATGAATAAAAAAATAAATAAATAAACAATTTTAAAAAGGATAAGAAAGAAAGAAAAATCAGGCAGGCCTGCCATCCTTATCACTGTCTGTATGTCTCTCTGTCTGATCCCCTGGAACTGGAGATGGGCCACCATATAGTTGTTGGTAGTTGATCCCAAGTACTCTGGAAGAGGAGACAATGCTGTTACTTGTTGAGCTTTTAGAGTGGCCAAACCCTTCTTTAAATTTTTAGAATTATATTTGAGGCTGTGTTTATGTACATCATATGCAGACCATAAGAGGGATTTAGATTCTCCAGAATCTGACACCCTCTTCTGGAGTGTCTGAACAGCTACAGTGTACTTATATCTAATAATGAATAAATAAATAAATAAATAAATAAATAAATAAATAAACATTTTTTTAAAAAAAGGATAAGAAAGAAAGAAAGACCTGGCAGGCCTGCCATCCTTATCACTGTCTGTCTGTCTGTCTGTCTGATCCCCTGGAACTGGAGATGGGCCACCTTTTAGGTGCTGGTAGTTGATCCCAGGTTCTCTGGAAGAGGAGACAATGCTGTTAATTGTTGAGTCCTTTCACTGGCCCCACCTATTTATAATTTTTAGAAGTATATGTGAGGCTGTGTTTATGTACATCATATTCAGACCATAAGAGGGATTTAGATTCTCTAGAATCTGACACCCTCTTCTGGAGTGTCTGAAGACGGCTACAATGTACTTATATCTAATAAATAAATAAATAAATAAATAAATAAATAAATAAACATTTTTTAAAAAGTATAAGAAATAAAGAAAGACCAGGCAGACCTGCCATCCTTATCTCTGTCTCTCTGTCTGTCTGTCTGTCTGTCTGATCCACTGGAACTGGAGATGGGCCACCATAAGGTGCTGGTAGTTTATCCCAGGTTCTCTGAAAGAGGAGACAATGCTGTTAATTGTTGAGCCCTCTCAGTGGCCCCACACATCTTTAAATTTTTAGAAGTATATGTGAGGCTCTGTTTATGTACATCATATGCAGACCATAAGAGGGATTTAGATTCTCCAGAATCTGACACCCTCTTCTGGAGTGTCTGAAGACAGCTACAGTGTACTTATATCTAATAAATACATAAATAAATAAATAAATAAACATTTTTTTTAAAAGGATAAGAAAGAAAGAAAGACCAGGCAGGCCTGCCATCCTTATAACTGTCTGTATGTCTGTCTGTCTGATCCCCTGGAACTGGAGATGGGACACCATATAGTTGCTGGTAGTTAATCCCAGATACTCTGGAAGAGGAGACAATGCTGTTAATTGTTGAGCTTTTAGAGTGGCCCCACCTTTCTTTAATTTTTAGAAGTATATGTGAGGCTGTGTTTATGTACATCATATGCAGACCATAAGAGGGATTTAGATTCTCCAGAATCTGACACCCTCTTCTGGAGTGTCTGAACAGCTACAGTGTACTTATATCTAATAATAAATAAATAAATAAATAAATAAATAAATAAATAAACATTTTTTAAAAAAAGGATAAGAAAGAAAGATAGACCAGGCAGGCCTGCCATCCTTATCACTGTCTGTCTGTCTGTCTGTCTGATCCCCTGGAACTGGAGATGGGCCACCTTTTAGGTGCTGGTAGTTGATCCCAGGTTCTCTGGAAGAGGAGACAATGCTGTTAATTGTTGAGTCATTTCAGTGGCCCCACCTATTTATAATTTTTAGAAGTATATGTGAGGCTGTGTTTATGTACATCATATTCAGACCATAAGAGGGATTTAGATTCTCTAGAATCTGACACCCTCTTCTGGAGTGTCTGAAGACGGCTACAGTGTACTTATATCTAATAAATACATAAATAAATAAATAAATAAAGAAAGAAACATTTTTTTAAAAAGTATAAGAAATAAAGAAAGACCAGGCAGACCTGCCATCCTTATCTCTGTCTCTCTGTCTCTCTGTCTGTCTGTCTGATCCACTGGAACTGGAGATGGGCCACCATAAGGTGCTGGTAGTTTATCCCAGGTTCTCTGAAAGAGGAGACAATGCTGTTAATAGTTGAGCCCTCTCAGTGGCCCCACACATCTTTAAATTTTTAGAAGTATATGTGAGGCTTTGTTTATGTACATCATATACAGACCATAAGAGGGATTTAGATTCTCCAGAATCTGACACCCTCTTCTGGAGTGTCTGAAGACAGCTACAGTGTACTTATATCTAATAAATACATAAATAAATATATAAATAAACATTTTTTTAAAAAGGATAAGAAAGAAAGAAAGACCAGGCAGGCCTGCCATCCTTATCACTGTCTGTATGTCTGTCTGTCTGATCCTCTGGAACTGGAGATGAACCACCATATAGTTGCTGGTAGTTGATCCCAGGTACTCTGGAAGAGGAGACAATGCTGTTAATTGTTGAGCTTTTAGAGTGGCCCCACCCTTCTTTAAATTTTTAGAAGTATATGTGAGGCTGTGTTTATGTACATCATATGCAGTCCATAAGAGGGATTTAGATTCTCCAGAATATGACACCCTCTTCTGAAGTGTCTGAAGACAGCGACAGTGTACTTATATCTAATAAATATATATATAAATAAATAAACATTTTTAAAATGTATAAGAAGAAAGAAAAACCAGGCAGGCCTGCAATCCTTGTCTGTCTGTCTGTATGTCTGTCTGTCTGATCGCCTGGAACTGGAGATGGGCCACAATATAGTTGCTGGTAGTTGATCCCAGGTCCTCTGGAAGAAGAGACAATGCTGTTAATTGTTGAGCCCTTTCAGTGGCTCCACCTATCTTTAAATTTTTAGAAGTATATGTTAGGCTGTGTTTACGTACATCATATGCAGACCATAAGAGGGATTTAGATTCTCCAGAATCTGACACCCACTTCTGGAGTGTCTGAAGACAACTACAGTGTACTTATATCTAATAAATACATAAATAAATAAATAAATAAATAAATAAATAAATAAATAAATAAATAAACCTTATTTTAAAAGGATAAGTAAGAAAGAAAAACCAGGCAGGTCTGCCCTCCTTATCTCTGTCTGTCTGTCTGTCTGTCTGATCCCCTGGAACTGGTGATGGGCCACCATTTAGGTGCTGGTAGTTGATCCCAGGTTCTCTGGAAGAGGAGACAATGCTGTTAATTTTTGAGTCCTTTCAGTGGCCCCACCTATTTTTAAATATTTAGAGGTATATGTGAGGCTGTGTTTATGTACATCATATTCAGACCATAAGAGGGATTTAGATTCTCTAGAATCTGACACCCTCTTCTGGAGTGTCTGAAGACGGCTACAATGTACTTATATCTAATAAATACATAAATAAATAAATAAATAAATAAATAAATAAATAAACATTTTTTAAAAAGTATAAGAAATAAAGAAAGACCAGGCAGGCCTGCCATCCATATCTCTGTCTCTCTGTCTGTCTGTCTGTCTGATCCTCTGGAACTGGAGAGGGGCCACCATAAGGTGCTGGTAGTTTATCCCAGGTTCTCTGAAAGAGGAGACAATGCTGTTAATTGTTGAGCCCTCTCAGTGGCCCCACACATCTTTAAATTTTTAGAAGTATATGCGAGGCTGTGTTTATGTACCGAATATGCAGACCATAAGAGGGATTTAGATTCTCCAGAATCTGACACCCTCTTCTGGAGTGTCTGAAGACAGCTACAGTGTACATATATCTAATAAATACATAAATAAATATATAAATAAACATTTTTTAAAAAAGGATAAGAAAGAAAGAAAGACCAGGCAGGCCTGCCATCCTTATCACTGTCTGTATGTCTGTCTGTCTGATCCCCTGGAACTGGAGATGGGCCACCATATAGTTGCTGGTAGTTGATCCCAGGTACTCTGGAAGAGGAGACAATGCTGTTAATTGTTGAGCTTTTAGAGTGGCCCCAACCTTCTTTAAATTTTTAGAAGTATATGTGAGGCTGTGTTTATGTACATCATATGCAGACCATAAGAGGGATTTAGATTATCCAGAATCTGACACCCTCTTCTGGGTTGTCTGAAAGCAGCTACAGTATACATATATCTAATAAATACATAAATAAATATATAAATAAACATTTTTTAAAAAAGAATAAGAAAGAAAGAAAGACCAGGCAGGCCTGCCATCCTTATCACTGTCTGTATGTCTGTCTGTCTGATCCCCTGGAACTGGAGATGGGCCACCATATAGTTGCTGGTAGTTGATCCCAGGTACTCTGGAAGAGGAGACAATGCTGTTAATTGTTGAGCTTTTAGAGTGGCCCCACTCTTCTTTAAATTTTTAGAAATATATGTGAGGCTGTGTTTATGTACATCATATGCAGACCATAAGAGGGATTTAGATTCTCCAGAATATGACACCCTCTTCTGAAGTGTCTGAAGACAGCTACAGTGTACTTATATCTAATAAATATATATATATAAATAAATAAACATTTTTAAAATGTATAAAAAAGAAAGAAAAACCAGGCAGGCCTGCAATCCTTGTCTGTCTGTGTGTATATATGTCTGTCTGATCGCCTGGAACTGGAGATGGGCCACAATATAGTTGCTGGTAGTTGATCCCTGGTCCTCTGGAAGAGAAGACAATGCTGTTAATTGTTGAGCCCTTTCAGTGGCCCCAACCATCTTTAAATTTTTAGAAGTATATGTGAGGCTGTGTTTATATACATCATATGCAGACCATAAGAGGGATATAGATTCTCCAGAATCTGACACCCTTTTCTGGAGAGTCTGAAGACAACTACAGTGTACTTATATCTAATAAATAAATAAATAAATAAATAAATAAATAAATAAATAAACATTTTTTAAAAGTATAAGAAAGAAAGAAAGACCAGGCAGGCCTCCATCCTTATCTCTGTCTGTCTGTCTGTCTGTCTGATACCCTAAAACTGGAGATGGGCCACCATATAGTTGCTGGTAGTTTATCCAAGGTTCTCTGGAAGAGGAGACAATGCTGTTAATTGTTGAGCCCTTTCAGTGGCCCCACCCATCTTTAAATTTTTAGAAGTATATGCAAGGCTGTGTTTATGTACCGAATATGCAGACCATAAGAGGGATTTAGATTCTCCAGAATCTGACACCCTCTTTTGGAGTGTCTGAAGACAGCTACAGTGTACTTATATCTAATAAATTCATAAATAAACAAATAAACATTTTTAAAAAAGGATAATAAAGAAAGAGAGACCAGGCAGGCCTGTCATCCTTGTCTGTCTGTCTGTCTGTCTGATCCCCTGGAACTGGAGATGGGCCACCATATAATTGCTGGTAGTTGATCCCAGGTTCTCTGGAAGAGGAGTCAGTGCTGTTAATTGTTGAGCCCTTTCAGTGGCCCCACCCATCTTTAAATTTTTAGAAGTATATGTGAGGCTGTGTTCATATACATCATATGCAGACCATAAGAGGGATATAGATTCTCCAGAATCTGACACCCTCTTCGGGAGTGTTTGAAGACAGCTACAGTGTACTTATATCTAATAAATACATACTTAAATTAATAAACATTTTTTAAAAGGATAAGAAAGAAGGAAAGACAAGGTAGGCCTGCCATCCTTAACTCTATCTGTCTGTATGTCTGTCTGTCTGTCTGATCCCCTGGAACTGGAGATGGGCCACCATATAGTTGCTGTTAGTTGATCCCAGGTTCTCTATAAGAGGAGACAATGCTGTTAATTGTTGATCCCTTTCATTGGACCCACACATCTTTAAATTTTTAGATGTAAATGTGAGGCTGTGTGTATGTACATCATATGCAGACCATAAGAGGGATATAGATTCTCCAGAATCTGACACCCTCTTCTGGAGTGTCTGAAGACAGCTACAGTGTAAGTATATCTAATAAATACATAAATAAATAAATAAATAAATAAATAAATAAATAAACAAACATTTTTTAAAAGGGATAAGAAAGAAAGAAAAACCAGGCAGGCCTGCCATCTTTGTCTGTCTTTCTCTCTGTCTGTCTGTCTTGCCTAGCCCCTTGAGTAGCCTAGCCTAGTCCCTTGCCTTGACTAGCCCAGCCCATTGCCTAGCCTAGCCTAGCCCAGCCCTGCCTTGCCTAGCCCTGCCTATCCCTGTCTTTAACCAGGCTGGCCTCGAACTCAGAAACTGACTGCCTCTGCCTCCAGAGTGCTCTCATCAAGAGCTTGAGCCACCACTGACTGTTGGGTTTTCTAAGTCTTACATAGGTATGGTCTGTTTCTCAGCTGTGAAACCCTAATTAACACATGTAGTCTGTCCTAGGTCAGCCATAGCTACAGACTGAGGCCTTTTCTAAAACAAAACAAAAGAAAACAAAAAATAGAAATAATAAAATAAATAAATTAAGCAACCACATGATATCTTTTCTTTCTTTCAATGATACTCAGAGCTTGAAGCAGTTCACCCATGAGACCTCAGCTCCGGACATTGAGGCTCTTTCCCTAACAAGTATTATGGCTGAACCTGAGGGGTTCTACTGCTGATTTGTGTCCCCCACTTTAAAAAAATAGTTGTTTTCAAAGGCTGCAGGTTCTTAGCCCTGTTCCTTGTTACAGTTGAGTCACAGCCCTGAAAGTTCAGTGGTAGTTAAAGGCACTGAGAAGGGCTTCCTATAGACATCAAAGACCAAGTCTTTGTTTTTAAAAAGTTAATCTGGATTCCCCCACACCCTGGCATCCTTAGAATTCCTAGAAAGGAAGGCAGGGACCTGGGCAGAAGGGTGCAAGGCTACTGGTGTTTGTAAGTGGTAACAGAAAGCTTTCTCTTGTTGGTACCCTACCCCAAGTTACACTGTCACTTCTTTTTCCTAGTAATTGTTTTGTCGGTTTGTATTCTCAACATAGACCCTTTTCCTTCCTAACCTTGGCTGTCCTGAACCTTACTGTCCTTGAACTCAGTGATTTGCCTGTCTTGCTGGGATGAAACTGTGAGCTACCATCCAGAAGGAAGCACCCTGCTGAGGTTAGATTGGGGTCTCTTCCATTTTCCTCTATGAACATGCATATGGCAGGCCTGATCTTTCTTTTTTACTTTTCCTTTTCTTTTTAAAGATTTATTTATTTATTATATTTAAGTATGCTGTAGCTATCTTCAGACAGTCCAGAAGAGGGTGTCAGATTCTGAAGAATCTAAATCATTCTTATTGTCTGCATATGATGTATATAAACACAGCCTCACATATACTCAAAAAAAAAAAAAAGAAAAAGAAAGATGTGGCTACAGAGAGGGCTCAACAATTAAGAGCATTGTCTCCTCTTCCAGAGAACCTGTGCTCAATTACCAGTATTATATATGGTGGCCCATCTCCAGTTCCAGGGGATCTAATACTCTGTTCTGGAGTCTGTGGGCACAGCATACACATGCAAAAGATTCTTACACAATCATTGAGAGAGGAGAGAGAGGGGTTGAGAGAGAGGGGAGGTAATCATACCTCCTGACAAGTTTGAAGCCCTGAGCTTCATCACTCACACAAATAAATAAATGCAAAATATTTTTTTATAAATAAACTCTGCCATTGCCCTTTAAAAATTCCTAGAAAACAAGTTTTATAAGCAACAGTTATATTTACTATATCTAAAGGACAGTCATGAGCATATTCAATAAATAGAAAAAGGCCTGTTAGTCTTAGAAATGGAAAAGACAAACCAAGGAAGGTTTGCAATTACATAATGAGGCAGCTCAGCCCAGCTCTAAGGTTGGAAATAAGACTCGAGAATAGGATACACCTGAAGACAGCCAGCCATTGTTTTTTGTTTTGGAGGCTGAAAGGATACACCTGAAGACAGCCAATGCTGTGTGATGGTGATCTGGTATTTTTTTTTTTAATTTTTAAAAACTTTAACACTTTTTATAAAACTTTTGTAAAAACTTTTTATTATAAACTTTTCTTTCTTTCTTCCTTCCTTTCTTTCCTCACCCTAGCCCCTACCCTAGCCCTGTCTTTCACCAGGGTGGCCTCGAACTCAGAAACTAACTGTCTCTGCCTACAGAGTGCTCTCATTAAGAGCTTGAGCCACCACTGAATGTAGGGTTTTCTAAGCCTTACCTTGCTCTTGGTGTCTGTTCTCAGCTGTGAAACCCTAATTAACACAAGTAGGCAGTCCTGGGTCAGCCAGAGCTACAGACTGAGGACTTCTCTAAAAACAAATAAAACAAAACAAAACAACAAATAGAAATAATAAAATACATAAATTAAGCATCCACAGCATAGCTTTTCTCTATCTAGGTGGTACTCAGAAATTCCAGCAGTTGGCCTGTGACACCTCAGCTCAGTATATGTGAGGCTGTGTTTATGTACATCATATGCAGACCATAAGAGTGATTTACATTCTCCAGAATCTGACACCCTCCTCTGGAGTGTCTAAAGAAAGCTACAGTGTACTTATATCTAAGAAATAAATAAATAAATAAATAAATAAATAAATAAATAAATAAATATTTTTTAAAAAGGATAAGAAAGAAAAAAAGACCAGGCAGGCCTGCCATCCTTATCTCTGTCTGTCTGTCTGTCTGATACCCTGGAACTGGAGATGGGCCACCTTGTAGGTGCAGGTAGTTGATCCCAGGTTTTCTGGAAGAGGAGACAATGCTGTTAATTGTTGAGCGCTTTCAGTGGCCCCACCCATTTTTAATTTTTAGAAGTATATGTGAGGCTGTGTTTATGTACATCATATTCAAACCATAAGAGGGATTTAGATTCTCCAGAATCTGACACCCTCTTCTGGAGTGTCTGAAGACGGCTACAGTGTACTTATATCTAATAAATAAATAAATAAATAAATAAATAAATAAATAAATATTTTTTAAAAAGTATAAGAAATAAAGAAAGACCTGGCAGGCCTGCCATTTTTGTCTGTCTGTCTGTCTGTCTGATCCCCTGGAACTGGAGATGGGCCACTATATAATTGCTGGTAGTTGATCCCAGGTTCTCTGGAAGAGGAGTCAGTGCTGTTAATTGTTGAGCCCTTTCAGTGGCCCCACCCATCTTTAAATTTTTAGAAGTATATGTGAGGCTGTGTTCATGTACATCATATGCAGACCATAAGAGGGATATAGATTCTCGAGAATCTGACACCCTCTTCGGGAGTGTTTGAAGACAGCTACAGTTTACTTATATCTAATAAATACATACTTAAATTATAAACATTTTTTTAAAAGGATAAGAAAGAAGGAAAGACAAGGTAGGCCTGCCATCCTTAACTCTATCTGTCTGTATGTCTGTCTGTCTGTCTGATCCCCTGGAACTGGAGATGGGCCACCATATAGTTGCTGGTAGTTGATCCCAGGTTCTCTATAAGAGGAGACAATGCTGTTAATTGTTGATCCCTTGCATTGGCCCCACACATCTTTAAATTTTTAGATGTAAATGTGAGGCTGTGTGTATGTACATCATATGCAGACCATAAGAAGCATATAGATTCTCCAGAAATTGACACCCTCTTCTGGAGTGTCTAAGAAAGCTACAGTGTACGTATATCTAATAAATAAATAAATAAATAAATAAATAAATAAATAAATAAATAAACAAACAAACATTTTTTAAAAGGGATAAGAAAGAAAGAAAAACCAGGCAGGCCTGCCATCCTTGTCTGTCTTTCTCTCTGTCTGATCCCCTGGACCTGGAGATGGGCCACCATATAGTTGCTGGTAGTTGATCCCAGGTTCTCTGGAAGAGGAAACAATGCTGTTAATTGTTGAGCGCTTTCAGTGGCCCCACCCATCCTTAAATTTTTAGTAGTATATGTGAGGCTGTGTTTATGTACATCATATGCAGACCATAAGAGGGATTTAGATTCTCCAGAATCTGACACCCTCTTCTGGAGTGTCTGAACAGCTACAGTGTACTTATATATACTAAATACATAAATAAATAAATAAATAAACATTTTTTTAAAAAGGATAAGAAAGAAAGAATAACCAGGCAGGCCTGCCATCCTTAGGACTGTCTGTATGTCTGTCTGTCTGATCCCCTGGAACTGGAGATGGGCCACCATATAGTTGCTGGTAGTTGATCCCAGGTACTCTGGAAGAGGAGACAATGCTGTTAATTGTTGAGCTTTTAGAGTGGCCCCACCCTTCTTTAAATTTTTAGAAATATATGTGAGGCTGTGTTTATGTACATCATATGCAGACCATAAGAGGGATTTAGATTCTCCAGAATCTGACACCCTCTTCTGGAGTGTCTGAACAGCTACAGTGTACTTATATCTACTAAATAAATAAATAAATAAATAAACATTTTTTAAAAAAGGATAAGAAAGAAAGAAAGACCAGGCAGGCCTGCCATCCATATCTCTGCCTGTCTGTCTGTCTGTCTATCTGATCCAAGGGAACTGGAGATGGGCAACCATATAGTTGCTGGTAGTTGATCCAAGGTTCTCTGGAAGAGGAGACAATGCTCTTAATTGTTGAGCCCTTTCAGTGGCCACACACTTCTTTAAATATTTAGAAGTATATGTGAGGCTGTGTTTATGTACATCATATTCAGATTATAAGAGGATTTAGATTCTCCAGAATCTGACACCCTCTACTGGACTGTCTGAAGACAGCTACAATGTACTTATATCTAATAAATACATAAATAAATATATAAATAAACATTTTTTTAAAAAGGATAAGAAAGAAAGAAAGACCAGGCAGGCCTGCCATCCTTATCACTGTCTGTATGTCTGTCTGTCTGATCCCCTGGAACTGGAGATGGGCCACCATATAGTTGCTGGTAGTTGATCCCATGTACTCTGGAAGAGGAGACAATGCTGTTAATTGTTGAGCCCTTTCAATGGCCCCACACTTCTTTAAATATTTAGAAGTATAAGTGAGGCTGTGTTTATGTACATCATATTCAGATTATAAGAGGATTTAGATTCTCCAGAATCTGACACCCTCTACTGGAGTGTCTGAAGACAGCTACAGTGTACTTATATATAATAAATACATAAGTAAATAAATAAATAAATAAACATTTTTTAAAAAGGATAAGATAGAAAGTAAGACCAGGCAGGCCTGCCATCCTTATCTCTGTCTGTCTGTCTGTCTGTCTGTCTGATCCCCTGGAACTGGAGATGTGCTACCATAAAGTTGCTGGTAGTTGATCCCAGGTTCTCTGAAAGAGGAGACAATGCTGTTAATTGTTGAGCCCTCTCAGTGGCCCCACACATCTTTAAATTTTTAGAAGTATATGTGAGGCTGTGTTTATGTACATCATATGCACACCATAAGAGGGATTTAGATTCTCCAGAATCTGACACCCTCTTCTGCAGTTTCTGAAGACAGCTACAGTGTACTTATATCTAATAAATACATAAATAAATATATAAATAAACATTTTTTAAAAAGGATAAGAAAGAAAGAAAGACCAGCCAGGCCTGCCATTTTTATCACTGTCTGTATGTCTGTCTGTCTGATCCCCTGGAACTGGAGATGGGCCACCATATAGTTGCTGGTAGTTGATCCCAGGTACTCTGGAAGAGGAGACAATGCTGTTAATTGTTGAGCTTTTAGAGTGGCCACACCCTTCTTTAAATTTTAAGAAGTATATGTGAGGCTGTGTGGGGCCACTGAAAGTCACATAGAGAGACAGAGAGAGACAGAGAGAGACAAAGAAAGACAGAGAGAGACATAGAGAGACAGAGAGATACATTGAGAGAGACAGAGAGACAGAGAGAGACACAGAGAGACACAGAGAGAGACACACAGAGAGACAGAGACAGACAGAGAGAGACAGAGAGAGACAGAGAGAGACAGAGATAGAGACAGAGAGAGACAAAGAGAGACAGAGAGACAGAGAGAGAGACAGAGAGAGACAGAGAAAGACAGAGTGAGACAGAGAGAGACACAGAGAGAGACAGAGATACACAGAGTGAGAAAGAGAGAGAGACAGAGAGAGACAGAGAGAGAGACAGAGAGAGAGACAGAGAGAGACAGAGAGAGACAGAGTGAGACAGAAAGAGACACAGAGAGAGACAGAGAGAGACAAAGAAAAACACAGAGAGACAGAGAGAGACAGAGAGAGACAGAGAGAGAAACAGAGAGAGACAGAGAGAGACAAAGAAAAACACAGAGAGAGACAGAGAGAGACAGAGAGATACAGAGAGAGTCAGAGAGACAGAGAGAGACAGAGTTAGAGACAGAGAGAGACAGAGAGAGAAACAGAGAGAGACAGAGACAC
Organism: Mus caroli; assembly: GCF_978045245.1. Taxonomy (NCBI): domain Eukaryota; kingdom Metazoa; phylum Chordata; class Mammalia; order Rodentia; family Muridae; genus Mus; species Mus caroli. Next base: position 321,147 of record NW_028227285.1, on the reverse strand, counting down.
ACAGAGAGAGACACAGAGAGAGACAGAGAGAGAGACACAGAGAGACAGAGACAGACAGAGAGAGACAGAGAGAGACAGAGATAGAGACAGAGAGAGACAGAGAGAGATAGAGAGAGACACAAAGAGACAGAGAGAGACAGAGAGAGACAAAGAAAGACACAGAGAGAGACAGAGAGAGACAGAGAGATACAGAGAGAGAGACAGAGAGAGACAGAAAGATACAGAAGGACAGAGAGAGACAGAGAGAGACAGAGAGACAGAGATAGAGACAGAGAAAGACAGAGAGAGACACAGAGAGAGACTGAGGGAGACAGAGAGAGAGACAGAGAGAGACATAGAAGAGACAAAGAAAGACACAAGAGAGACAGAGAGAGTCAGACATAGAGACAAAGAAAGACAGAGGGAGACACTGAGAGAGAGAGACAGAGAGAGACAGAGAGATACAGACAGAGAGACAAAGAGAGACAGAGAGAGACAGAGAGAAAGAGAGAGACAGAGAGAGTCAGAGAGAGACAGAGATAGAGACAGAGAGAGACAGAGAGAGGGACAGAGAGAGACAGAGACAGAGTGAGAAATACAGAGAGAGACAGAGTTAGAGAGAGAGACAGAGAGAGACAGAGAGAGAGAGAGACAGAGACAGAGAGAGAGACAGAAAGAGACAGAGTGAGACACAGAAAGAGAGAGACAGAGAGAGACAAAGAAAGACACAGAGAGAGACATAGAGAGACAGAGAGATACATTGAGAGAGACATAGAGAGACAGAGAGAGACAGAGATAGAGACAGAGAGAGACAGAGAGAGACACAGAGAGAGACAGAGAGACACAGAGAGACACAGAGAGAGATACAGAGAGACACAGAGTGAGACAGAGATAGACATAGACAGACAGAGACAGACAGAGAGAGACAGAGAGAGACAGAGATAGAGACAGAGAGAGACAGAGAGTGAGACAGAGAGAGACAGAGAGAGAGACACCGAAAGACAGAGAGAGACAGAGAGAGACAATGAAAGACACAGAGAGAGACTAAGAGAGACAGAGAGAGACAGAGAGAGACAGAGAGAGACAAAAAAAGACACAGAGAGAGACAGAGAGCGATATAGATAGAGAAAAAGAAAGACAGAGAGAGACACAGAGAGAGAGACAGAGAGAGACAGAGAGAGACAGAGAGATACAGAGAGAGAGACAAAGAGAGACAGAGAGAGATACAGAGTGAGACAGAGAGAGAGAGAGAGACTGAGAGAGACAAAGAAAGACACAGAGAGAGACATAGAGAGACAGAGAGATACATTGAGAGAGACAGAGAGAGACAGAGATAGACAGAGAGAGACAGAGAGAGACACAGAGAGACACAGAGAGACACAGAGAGACACAGAGAGACACAGAGAGAGACAGAGAGAGACACAGAGAGACACAAAGAGAGACACAGAGAGACACAGAGAGACACAGAGAGATACAGAGAGAGAGACAAAGAGAGACAGAGAGAGACAGAGAGAAAGAGAGAGACAGAGAGAGTCAGAGAGAGACAGAGATAGAGACAGAGAGAGACAGAGAGAGGGACAGAGAGAGACAGAGACAGAGTGAGAAATACAGAGAGAGACAGATTTAGAGAGAGAGACAGAGAGAGACAGAGAGAGGGACAGAGAGAGACAGAGACAGAGTGAGAAATACAGAGAGAGACAGATTTAGAGAGAGAGACAGAGAGAGACAGAGAGAGAGACAGAGACAGAGACAGAGAGTGAGACAGAGAGAGACAGAGTGAGACACAGAGAGAGAGAGAGACAGAGAGAGACAAAGAAAGACACAGAGAGAGACATAGAGAGACAGAGAGATACATTAAGAGAGACATAGAGAGACAGAGAGAGACAGAGACAGAGATAGAGACAGAGAGAGACAGAGAGAGACAGAGAGATAGACAGAGAGAGACAGAGAGAGACAATGAAAGACATAGAGAGAGACAGAGAGACACAGAGAGACACAGAGAGAGAGACAGAGAGAGACAGAAAGAGTCAGAAGGACAGAGAGAGACAGAGAGAGATAGAGATAGAGACAGAGAAAGACAGAGGGAGACACAGAGAGAGACAGAGAAAGACAGAGAGTGAGACAGAGACAGACAGAGAGAGACAAAGGAAGACCCAGAGAAAGACAGAGAGAGACAGAGATAGAGACAGAGAAAGACAGAGAGAGACACAGAGAGAGAGAGACAGAGAGAGACAGAGAGAGACAGAGAGATAAAGAGAGAGAGACAGAGAGAGGGACAGAGAGAGACAGAGACAGAGTGAGAAAGACAGAGAGAGACAGAGATAGAGAGAGAGAGACAGAGAGAGACACAGAGAGAGACAGAAAGAGACAGAGAGAGACAAAGAAAGACACAGAGAGAGACATAGTGAGACAGAGAGATACATTGAGAGAGACAGAGAGAGACAGAGAGAGACAGAGACACAGAGAGAGACAGAGAGACAGAGAGAGACAGAGAGATATAGAGATAGAGACAGAAGGGACAGAGAGAGACAGAGAGAGACCGACAGAGTGACAGATGGAGACAGAGAGAGACAGAGACAGATAGAGTTAGACAGAGAGAGACAGAGAGAGACAGAGAGAGAGAGAGATAGAGAGAGAGACAGAGAGAGACAGAGAGGGACAGAGTGACAGAGAGAGACAGAGAGAGACAGAGATAGAGACAGAGAGATACAGAGTGAGGGACAGAGAGAGACAGAGAGAGACAGATAGAGACAGAGAGACAGATAGAGACAGAGAGAAACAGAGAGAGACAGAGTGACAGAGAGATACAGAGAGAGACAGAGACAGAGAAAGAGAGAGAGACAGAGAGAGACAGAGAGAGTCAGATAGACAGAGAGAGACAGAGAGAGACAGTGAGAGACAGAGAGAGACAGAGTGACAGAGAGAGACAGAGAGAGACAGAGATAGAGACAGAGAGAGACAGAGAGAGGGAAAGAGAGAGACAGAGAGAGACAGAGAGAGACAGAGAGAGACAGAGAGAGAGACAGATAGAGACAGAGAGAAACAGAGAGAGACAGAGATAGAGAAAGAGAGAGACAAAGAGAGACATAGAGAGAGAGACAGAGAGAGACAGAGAGAGACAGAGCGAGACAAAGAAAGACACAGAGAAAGACAGAGACAGAGAGATACAGAGATAAAGACAGAGAGTGACAGATAGACAGAGAGAGACAGAGAGAGACAGAGAGAGACAGAGAGAGACAGAGTTACAGAGAGAGACAGAGAGAGACAGAGATAGAGACAGAGAGAGACAGAGAGAGGGAAAGAGAGAGACAGAGATAGAGAAGGAGAGAGACAGAGAGAGACAGAGAGAGACAGAAAGAGTCAGAAGGACAGAGAGAGACAGAGATAGAGACAGAGAGAGACAGAGAGAAAGAGAGAGACAGAGAGAGTCAGAGAGAGACAGAGACAGAGTGAGAAAGACAGAGAGAGACAGAGATAGAGAGAGAGACAGAGAGAGACACACAGAGAGACAGAGAGAGACAGAGAGAGACAAAGAAAGACACAGAGAGAGACATAGAGAGAGAGATACATTGAGAGAGACAGAGAGAGAAAGAGAGAGACAGAGAGAGAGATAGAGAGAGACACAGAGAGAGACAGAGAGAGACAGAGAGACAGAGAGAGACAAAGAAAGACACAGAGAGAGACAGAGAAAGACAGAGAGTGAGACAGAGACAGACAGAGAGAGACAAAGGAAGACCCAGAGAAAGACAGAGAGAGACAGAGATAGAGACAGAGAAAGACAGAGAGAGACACAGAGAGAGAGAGACAGAGAGAGACAGAGAGAGACAGAGAGATAAAGAGAGAGAGACAGAGAGAGGGACAGAGAGAGACAGAGACAGAGTGAGAAAGACAGAGAGAGACAGAGATAGAGAGAGAGAGACAGAGAGAGACACAGAGAGAGACAGAAAGAGACAGAGAGAGACAAAGAAAGACACAGAGAGAGACATAGTGAGACAGAGAGATACATTGAGAGAGACAGAGAGAGACAGAGAGAGACAGAGACACAGAGAGAGACAGAGAGACAGAGAGAGACAGAGAGATATAGAGATAGAGACAGAAGGGACAGAGAGAGACAGAGAGAGACCGACAGAGTGACAGATGGAGACAGAGAGAGACAGAGACAGATAGAGTTAGACAGAGAGAGACAGAGAGAGACAGAGAGAGAGAGATAGAGAGAGAGACAGAGAGAGACAGAGAGGGACAGAGTGACAGAGAGAGACAGAGAGAGACAGAGATAGAGACAGAGAGATACAGAGTGAGGGACAGAGAGAGACAGAGAGAGACAGATAGAGACAGAGAGACAGATAGAGACAGAGAGAAACAGAGAGAGACAGAGTGACAGAGAGAGACAGAGAGAGACAGAGACAGAGAAAGAGAGAGACAGAGAGAGACAGAGAGAGTCAGATAGACAGAGAGAGACAGAGAGAGACAGTGAGAGACAGAGAGAGACAGAGTGACAGAGAGAGACAGAGAGAGACAGAGATAGAGACAGAGAGAGACAGAGAGAGGGAAAGAGAGAGACAGAGAGAGACAGAGAGAGACAGAGAGAGACAGAGAGAGAGACAGATAGAGACAGAGAGAAACAGAGAGAGACAGAGATAGAGAAAGAGAGAGACAAAGAGAGACATAGAGAGAGAGACAGAGAGAGACAGAGAGAGACAGAGCGAGACAAAGAAAGACACAGAGAAAGACAGAGACAGAGAGATACAGAGATAGAGACAGAGAGTGACAGATAGACAGAGAGAGACAGAGAGAGACAGAGAGAGACAGAGTTACAGAGAGAGACAGAGAGAGACAGAGATAGAGACAGAGAGAGACAGAGAGAGGGAAAGAGAGAGACAGAGATAGAGAAGGAGAGAGACAGAGAGAGACAGAGAGAGACAGAAAGAGTCAGAAGGACAGAGAGAGACAGAGATAGAGACAGAGAGAGACAGAGAGAAAGAGAGAGACAGAGAGAGTCAGAGAGAGACAGAGACAGAGTGAGATAGACAGAGAGAGACAGAGATAGAGAGAGAGACAGAGAGAGACACACAGAGAGACAGAGAGAGACAGAGAGAGACAAAGAAAGACACAGAGAGAGACATAGAGAGAGAGATACATTGAGAGAGACAGAGAGAGACAGAGAGAGACAGAGAGAGAGATAGAGAGAGACACAGAGAGAGACAGAGAGAGACAGAGAGACAGAGAGAGACAAAGAAAGACACAGAGAGAGACAGAGAGAGACAGAGAGACAGAGAGAGACAGAGAGAGACAGATAGACAGAGAGAGACAGAGAGAGACAGAGAGAGACAGAGTGACAGAGAGAGACATAGAGAGAAAGAGATAGAGACAGAGAGAAGGAAAGAAAGAGACACACAGAGAGATAGAGACAGAGAGATAGAGACAGAGAGAAACAGAGAGAGACAGAGATAGAGAAAGAGAGAGACAGAGAGAGACATAGAGAGAGTTACAGAGAGAGACAAAGAGAGACAGAGAGATACAGAGAGAGAGAAAGAGAGAGACAGAGAGAGACATAAAGAGAGAGACAGAGAGAGACAGGGAGAGACAGAGAGAGACAAAGAAAGACACAGAGAGAGACAGAGAGGGACAGAGAGAGACAGAGAGAGACAGAGTGACAGAGAGAGACAGAGAGAGACAGAGATAGAGACAGAGAGAGACAGAGAGAGGGAAAGAGAGAGACAGAGAGAGAGAGACAGAGAGAGACAGAGAGAGAGACAGATAGAGACAGAGAGAAATAGAGAGAGACAGAGATAGAGAAAGAGAGAGACAGAGAGAGACATAGAGAGAGAGACAGAGAGAGACTTTCCACTTTTTCAGGTTTTCTTGCCATATTCCGGTTCCTTCAGTGTGAGTTTTTAATTTTCTAATTCTTTCAGGGTTTTTTGCCATATTCTGGGTCCTACAGCGTGTATTTTTAATTTTCCAAGTTTTTCAGGGTTACTCAGCATATTTTGGGTCCTACAGTGTGATTTTTTTCATTTTCCACCTTTTTCAGGTTTTCTTGCCAATTTCGGGGTACTTCAGTGTGAGTTTTTAATATTCCACTTTTTACAGGGTTAATCGCCATATTCTGCGTCCTACAGTGTGATTTTTAAATTTTCCACGATTCTCAGGGTTTCTCGCCATATTCAGGTCCTACAGTTTGATTTTTTAATTTTAAACGTTTTTAAGTTTTTTTCGTCATGTTCTGGGTCCTACAGTTTGATATTCTCATTATCCAACTTTTTCAGATTTTCTCAGCATATTCTGGGTCCTACATTGTGAATTTTTAATTTTCCACGTTTTTCAAGGTTTCTTGCCATATTCTGGTCCTATAGTGTGATTTTCTCATTTTCCTCCTTTTTCAGTGTTTCTCGCCATATTCTGGGTCCTACAGTGTGAATATTTAATTTTCCATGTTTTTCATGTTTTCTCGCCATATTCTGGGTCCTTCAGTTTGTGTTTTTAATTTTCCTCGTTTTTCAGGTTTTCTCACCATATTCCCGGACCTTCAGTGTGAATTTTTAATTTTCCATGTTTTTCAGGTTTTTTCGTCATATTCTGGGTCCTAGAGTGTGATTTTCTCATTTCCACGTTTTTTAGGATTTCTCCCCATATTCGGGGTCCTTCAGTGTGAGTTTTTGATTTCCTACTTTTTCAGGGTTTCTCAATATATTCTGGTTCCTACAGCGTGTATTTTATTTTTCCAAGTTTTTCAAGGGTTTCTAGGCATATTCTGGGTCCTACAGTGTGAACATTTAATTTTCCATGATTATCAGGGTTTCTCAGCATATTCTGGGTCCTGCAGTGTGATTTTCTCATTTTTCACCTTTTTCAAGTTTTTTCGCTATTCTGGGTTCTACATGTGATTTTCTCATTTTCCACCTTTTTCAGGTTTTCTCGCTATATTCCGGGTCCTTCAGTGTGAATTTTTAATTTTCCACGTTTTTCAGGGTTTCTCGGCATATTCTGTTTCCTGCAGTGTGATTTTCTCATTTTCCAAGTTTTTCAGGTTTTTTCGTAATTCTGGGTCTTACAGTGTGATTTTCTCATTTTTCACCTTTTGCAGGGTTTCTTGCCATATTCTGGGTCCAACAGAGTGTATTTTTAATTTACCACGTTTTTCCAGTTTCTCACCATATTCTGGGTCCAACAGCGCGTATTTTCAATTTTCCACGTTTTTCAGGGTTTCTCGGCATATTCTGGGTCCTAAAGTGTGATTTTCTCATTTTCGAAGTTTTTCAAGTTTTTTCGCAATTCTGGGTCCTACAGTCATTTATTCTCATTTTCCACCTTTTTCAGGTTTTCTCGCCATATTCGGGGTCTTTCAGTGTGAATTTTTAGTTTTTTACTTTTTTCAGGTTTTCTTGCCATATTCTGGGTCATTCAGTGTGAGTTTTTAATTTTACACGTTTTTCAGGTTTTTTCGTCATATTCTGGGTACTACAGTGTGATTTTTCTCATTTTCTCGTTTTTCAGGTTTTCTTGCCATATTCCAGGTCCTTCAGGGTGAATTTTTAATTTTCCATGTTTTTCAGTATTTCTCGCCATATTCTGGGTAATACAGTGTGAATTTTTAATTTTCCACTTTTTTCATGGTTTCTCGCCATATTCTGTGTCCGACAGTGTGAATTTTTAATTTTCATGTTTTTCAGGGTTACTCAGCATATTCTAGGTCCTGCAGTGTGATTTTCTCATTTTCCACGTTTTATAAATTTTTTCGTAATTCTGGGTCCTACAGTGTGATTTTCTCATTTTCCAACTTTTTACAGCCTTTCTAGCCATATTTGGGGTCCTTCAGTGTGAGATTTTAATTTTATAATTTTTCAGGGTTTCTCGACATATTCTGTGTCCTACAGCGTGTATTTTTTATTTTCCATGTTTCTCAGTTTTTTTAAATCATATTCTGAGTCCTAAAGTGTGATCTTCTCATTTCCACGTTTTTCAGGTCTTTCAGTGTGAATTTTTAATTTAACACGTTTTTCAGTATTTCTCGACATATTCTGGGAAATACAGTGTGAATTTTTAATTGCACACTTTTTTATTGGTTTCTCGCCATATTGTGTCCAACAATGTGAATTTTTAATTTTCACTTTTTTCCGTGTTTCTTGGCATATTCTGGGTCCTACAGTGTGAGTTTTTAATTTTCCTCGTTTTTTCAGGTTTTCTCGCCATATTCAGATTTCTTCAGTGTGAATTTTTAATTTTCCACGTTTTTCAGGTTTTTTCATCATATTCTGGGTCCTACAGTGTGATTTTCTCATTTCCAAGTTTTTCAGGATTTCTTGCCATATTCCAGGTCCTACAGTGTGAATTTTTAATTTTCCACGTTTTTCAGTATTTCTCCCCATATTTTGGGTAATACATTGTGAATTTTAATTTTCCTCTTTTTTTCATGTTTTCTCGAAATATTCTGTGTCCGACAGTGTGAATTTTTAATTTTCACGTTTTTCAGGGTTTCTCAGCATATTCTGGGTCCTTCAGTTTGAGTTTTTAATTTTCCTCGTTTTTCAGGTTTTCTGGCCATATTCCGGGTCCTTCAGTGTGAATTTTTAATTTTCCACGATTTTCAGGGATTCTCAGCATATTCTGGGTCCTGCAGTGTGATTTTCTCATTTTCCACCTTTTTCAGGTTTTCTAGCCATATTCCGGGTCCATCAGTGTGAGTTTATAGTTATCTACTTTTTTCAGGGTTGATTGCCATATTCTGGGTAATACAGTGAGAATTTTCATTGTCCAATTTTTTCATGGTTTCTCGCCATAATCTGGTTCCCCCAGCGTATATTTTTAATTTTCCACGTTTTCAGGGTTTCTCGGCATATTCTGGGTCCTACAGTGTGACTTTCCCATTTTCGACGTTTTTCAATTTTTTTTTTCCAAATCTGGGTTCTATAGTGTGATTATTCTCATTTTCCATCTTTTTCATGATTTCTCGCTATATTCTGGGTCCTACAGTGTGAGTTTTGAATTTTCCTTGTTTTTTTGGTTTTCTCGCCATATTAGGGGTCCTTCAGTGTGAATTTTTAATTTTCCACGTTTTCTAAGTTTCTCGCCATATACAGTGTGAATTTTTAATTTTCCACTTTTTTCATGATTCTTGCCATATTCTGTGCCCAACAGTGTAAATTTTTACGTTTTTCAGCATTTCTCGGCATATTCTGGGTCCTGCAGTGTGATTTTCTCATTTTCCACTTTTTCAGGTTTTCTTGCCATATTCCGGTTCCTTCAGTGTGAGTTTTTAATTTTCTAATTCTTTCAGGGTTTTTTGCCATATTCTGGGTCCTACAGCGTGTATTTTTAATTTTCCAAGTTTTTCAGGGTTACTCAGCATATTTTGGGTCCTACAGTGTGATTTTTTTCATTTTCCACCTTTTTCAGATTTTCTTGCCAATTTCGGGGTACTTCAGTGTGAGTTTTTAATATTCCACTTTTTACAGGGTTAATCGCCATATTCTGCGTCCTACAGTGTGATTTTTAAATTTTCCACGATTCTCAGGGTTTCTCGCCATATTCAGGTCCTACAGTTTGATTTTTTAATTTTAAACGTTTTTAAGTTTTTTTCGTCATGTTCTGGGTCCTACAGTTTGATATTCTCATTATCCAACTTTTTCAGATTTTCTCAGCATATTCTGGGTCCTACATTGTGAATTTTTAATTTTCCACGTTTTTCAAGGTTTCTTGCCATATTCTGGTCCTATAGTGTGATTTTCTCATTTTCCTCCTTTTTCAGTGTTTCTCGCCATATTCTGGGTCCTACAGTGTGAATATTTAATTTTCCATGTTTTTCATGTTTTCTCGCCATATTCTGGGTCCTTCAGTTTGTGTTTTTAATTTTCCTCGTTTTTCAGGTTTTCTCACCATATTCCCGGACCTTCAGTGTGAATTTTTAATTTTCCATGTTTTTCAGGTTTTTTCGTCATATTCTGGGTCCTAGAGTGTGATTTTCTCATTTCCACGTTTTTTAGGATTTCTCCCCATATTCGGGGTCCTTCAGTGTGAGTTTTTGATTTCCTACTTTTTCAGGGTTTCTCAATATATTCTGGTTCCTACAGCATGTATTTTATTTTTCCAAGTTTTTCAAGGGTTTCTAGGCATATTCTGGGTCCTACAGTGTGAACATTTAATTTTCCATGATTATCAGGGTTTCTCAGCATATTCTGGGTCCTGCAGTGTGATTTTCTCATTTTTCACCTTTTTCAAGTTTTTTCGCTATTCTGGGTTCTACATGTGATTTTCTCATTTTCCACCTTTTTCAGGTTTTCTCGCTATATTCCGGGTCCTTCAGTGTGAATTTTTAATTTTCCACGTTTTTCAGGGTTTCTCGGCATATTCTGTTTCCTGCAGTGTGATTTTCTCATTTTCCAAGTTTTTCAGGTTTTTTCGTAATTCTGGGTCTTACAGTGTGATTTTCTCATTTTTCACCTTTTGCAGGGTTTCTTGCCATATTCTGGGTCCAACAGAGTGTATTTTTAATTTACCACGTTTTTCCAGTTTCTCACCATATTCTGGGTCCAACAGCGCGTATTTTCAATTTTCCACGTTTTTCAGGGTTTCTCGGCATATTCTGGGTCCTAAAGTGTGATTTTCTCATTTTCGAAGTTTTTCAAGTTTTTTCGCAATTCTGGGTCCTACAGTCATTTATTCTCATTTTCCACCTTTTTCAGGTTTTCTCGCCATATTCGGGGTCTTTCAGTGTGAATTTTTAGTTTTTTACTTTTTTCAGGTTTTCTTGCCATATTCTGGGTCATTCAGTGTGAGTTTTTAATTTTACACGTTTTTCAGGTTTTTTCGTCATATTCTGGGTACTACAGTGTGATTTTTCTCATTTTCTCGTTTTTCAGGTTTTCTTGCCATATTCCAGGTCCTTCAGGGTGAATTTTTAATTTTCCATGTTTTTCAGTATTTCTCGCCATATTCTGGGTAATACAGTGTGAATTTTTAATTTTCCACTTTTTTCATGGTTTCTCGCCATATTCTGTGTCCGACAGTGTGAATTTTTAATTTTCATGTTTTTCAGGGTTACTCAGCATATTCTAGGTCCTGCAGTGTGATTTTCTCATTTTCCACGTTTTATAAATTTTTTCGTAATTCTGGGTCCTACAGTGTGATTTTCTCATTTTCTACGTTTTTCATGTTTTTTCGCAATTCTGTGTCCTACAGTGTGATTATTCTCTATTTCCACCTTTTTCAGGTATTCTTGCCATATTCAGGGTCCTTCCGTGTAAGTTTTTAATTTTCTACTTTTTTCAGGGTTTCCTGTCATAATCTGGCTCCTTCAAAGCATATTTTTATTTTTCCTCGTTTTTCTGGGTTTCTCAGCATATTCTGGGTCCTACAGTGTATTTTTCTCATTTTTAAACATTTTCAGATTTTCTCACCATATTCGGGGTCCTACAGTGTGAATTTTTAATTTTAATCGTTTTTAAGTTTTTTTCATCATATTCTGGGTCCTACAGTTGATTTTGTCATTAACCACCTTTTTCATGTTTTCTCACCATATTCGTGGTCCTTCAGTGTGAGTTTTTAGTTTTTTAGTTTTTTCATGGTTTGTTGCCATATTCTGGGTCCTACAGCGTGTATGTTTAATTTTGCACATTTTTCAGGGTTTCTCGGCATATTCTGGGTTCTACAGTGTGATTTTCTCATTTTCGACGTTTTTCAATTTTTTTTCGCAATTCTGGGTCCTATAGTGTGATTTTCTCATTTTCCACCTTTTTCAGGTTTTCTCGACATATTCAGGGTCCTTCAGTGTGAGATTTAAATTTTTTACTTTTTTCAGTGTTTCTCGCCATATTCTGCATCCTACAGTGTGAATTTTAAATTTTTCACGTTTTTCAGGTTTTCTTGCCATGTTCTGTGTCCTACAGTATGAATTTTTAATTTTAAACCTTTTTAAGTTTTTTTCGTCATATTCTGGGTCCTTCAGTGTGATTTTCTCATTTTCCAACTTTTTCAGGTCTTCTCGGCATATTCTGAGTCCTACAGTGTGAATTTTCGATTTTCCACGTTTTTCAAGTTTTCTTGCCATATTCTGTTCCTAGAGTGTGAATTTTTAATTTTCCACTTTTTTCAGTGTTTCTCTCCCTATCCTGGGTTCTACTTTGTGAATATTTAATTTTCCATGTTTTTCAGGTTTGCTCGCCATATTCTGGGTCCTTCAGTGTGAGTTTCTAATTTTCCTCGTTTTTCAGGTTTTCTCGCCATATTCAAGGTCATACAGTGTGATTTTCTCATTTCCACGTTTTTCTTATTTTCTTGCCATATTCCAGGTTCTTCAGTGTGAATTTTTAATTTTCCACGTTTTTCAAGGTTTCTTGCCATATTCTGGTCCTTTAGAGTGAATTTTTAATTTTCAAGATTTTACAGTTTCTCAAAATATTCTGTGTCCTCCAGTGTGAATATTTAATTTTCTAGGTTTTACAGGTTTTCTTGCCATATTCTGGGTCCTTCAGTGTGAGATTTTAATTTTCCTCATTTTTCAGTTTTGCTCGCTATATCCGGGTCCTTGAGTGTGAATTTTTATTTTTCCACATTTTTCAGGTTTCTTCGTCATAATCTGGTTCTACAGTGTGATTTTTTCATTTCCATGTTTTTCAGGTTTTCTCGCCATATTTGGGGTCCTTCAGTGTGAGTTTTTTAATTTCTAGTTTTTAAGGTTTTCTTGCCATATTCTGGGTACTACAGTGTGAATTTTAAATTTTCCACGTTTTTTAAGTTATTTCGTCATATTCTGATTATTACAGTGTGATTTTCTCGTTTTTTTTTCCTTTTTCAGTGTTTCTCGCCATATTCAGGGTCCTATAGTGTGAATATTTAATTTTCAATGTTTTTCAGGTTTTCTCAGCATATTCTGGCTCCTGCAGTGTTATTTTCTCGTTTTCAACCTTTTTCAGGTTTTCTCACAATTCTGGGTCCTACATGTGATTTTCTCATTTTCCACCTTTTTCAGGTTATCTCGCCATAATCTAGGTCCTACAGTGTGAGTTTTTAATTTTCCTCGTTTTTTCAGGTTTTCTCGCCATATTCTGATTCCTTCAGTGTGAATTTTTAATTTTCCACGTTTTCCAGGTTTTTTCATCATATTCTGGGTCCTACAGTGTGATATTCTCGTTTCCAAGTTTTTCAGGATTTCTTGCCATATTCCAGGTCCTGCAGTGTGAATTTTTAATTTTCCACGTTTTTCAGTATTTCTCCCCATATTTTGGGTAATACAGTGTGGATTTTTAATTTTCCTCGTTTTTCAGGTTTTCTCGCCAAATTCCGGGTCCTTCAGTGTGAATTTTTAATTTTCCACGATTTTCAGGGATTCTCAGCATATTCTGGGTCGTGCAGTGTGATTTTCTCATTTTCCACCTTTTTCATGTTTTCTAGCCATATCCTCGTCCATCAGTGTGAGTTTATAGTTATCTACTTTTTTCAGGGTTGCTGGCCGTATTCTGGGTAATACAGTTTGAATTTTTATTGTCCAATTTTTTTCAAGGTTTCTCGCCATAATGTGGGTCTGACAGTGTGAATTTTTAATTTTCACGTTTTTCACGGTTTCTTGGCATATTTTGGGTCCTGAAGAGTGATTTTCTCATTTTCCACGTTTTTAAAGTTTTTTCGTAATTCTGGGTCCTACAGTGTGATTTTCTCATTTTCCACCTTTTTCAGGTTTTCTCGCCATATTCCGGGTCCTTCAGTGTGAGTTTTTAATTTTCTAATTCTTTCAGGGTTTCTTGCCATATTCTGGGTCCTACAGCGTGTATTTTTAATTTTCCACGTTTTTCAGGGTTACTCGGCCTATTCTGGGTCCTACAGTGTGATTTTCTCATTTTTGACATTTTTCAAGTTTTTTGTTTTGCAATTCTGGTCCTACAGTGTGATTTTCTCATTTTCCACCTTTTTCAGGTTTTCTCGCCATATTCCGGGTCCATCAGTGTGAGTTTATAGTTATCTACTTTTTTCAGGGTTGATTGCCATATTCTGGGTAATACAGTGAGAATTTTCATTGTCCAATTTTTTCATGGTTTCTCGCCATAATCTGGTTCCCCCAGCGTATATTTTTAATTTTCCACGTTTTCAGGGTTTCTCGGCATATTCTGGGTCCTACAGTGTGATTTTCTCATTTTTGATATTTTTCAAGTTTTTTGTTTTGCAATTCTGGTCCTACAGTGTGATTTTCTCATTTTCCACCTTTTTCAGGTTTTCTCGCCATATTCCGGGTCCTTCAGTGTGAGTTTTTAATTTTCTAATTCTTTCAGGGTTTCTTGCCATATTCTGGGTCCTACAGCGTGTATTTTTAATTTTCCACGTTTTTCAGGGTTACTCGGCCTATTCTGGGTCCTACAGTGTGATTTTCTCATTTTTGACATTTTTCAAGTTTTTTGTTTCGCAATTCTGGATCCTACAGTGTGATTTTCTCATTTTCCACCTTTTTCAGGTTTTCTTGCCATTTTCGGGGTACTTCAGTGTGAGTTTTTAATATTCTACTTTTTACAGGGTTAATCGCCATATTCTGTGTCCTACAGTGTGATTTTTAAATTTTCCACGTTTCTCTGGGTTTCTCGCCATATTCTGGTCCTACAGTGTGAATTTTTAATTTTAAACGTTTTTAAGTTTTTTTTCGTCATGTTCTGTGTCCTACACTGTGAAATGCTCATTATCCAACTTTTTCAGGTTTTCTCAGCATATTCTGGGTCCTTCAGTGTGAATATTTAATTTTCCATGTTTTTCATGTTTTCTTGCCATATTCCGGGTCCTTCAGTTTGTGTTTTTAATTTTCCTCGTTTTTCAGGTTTTCTTGCCATATTCCCGGTCCTTCAGTGTGAATTTTTAATTTTCCTGGTTTTTCAGATTTTTTCGTCATATTCTTGGTCCTAGAGTGTGATTTTCTCATTTCCACGTTTTTCAGGATTTCTCCCCGTATTTGGGGTCCTTCAGTGTGAGTTTTTGATTTTCTACTTTTTCAGGGTTTCTCAATATATTCTGGTTCCTACAGCGTGTATTTTATTTTTCCACGTTTTTCAAGGGTTTCTCCGCATATTCTGGGTCCTACAGTGTGATTTTCTCATTTTCCACCTTTTTTCAGGTTTTCTCGCCATATTCGGGGTCCTTCAGTGTGAGTTTCTAATTTCCTAGTTTTTCAAGTTTTTTCGTAATTCTAGGACCTACAGTGTGGTTTTCTCATTTTCCACCTTTTTCAGGTTTTTTTCGCCATATTTGGGGTCCTTCAGTGTGAGCTTTTAATTTTCTACATTTTTCAGGGGTTTTCGCCATATTCTGGGTCCTTCAGTGTGAATTTTTAATGTTCCTTGTTTTTCTGGTTTTCTTGCCATATTCCAGGTCCTTCAGTGTGAATTTTTACTTTTCCACGTTTTTTAGTATTTCTTGCCATATTCTGGGAAATACAGTGTGAATTTTTAATTTTCATGTATTCAGTGTTTCTAGGCATATTCTGGGTCCTCCACTGTGATTTTCTCATTTTCGACGTTTTTCAAGTTTTTTCGTTAATCACTGTGATTTCTCATTTTCCACCTTTCAGGGTTCCTCGCCATATTTTGGGTCCTTCAGTGTGAGTTTTTAATTTTCTAATTTTTTCAGGTTTTCTTGCCATATTCTGGGTCCTATTGTGTATATTTTTAATTTTCCACGTTTTTCAGGGTTTCGTGGCATATTCTTGGTTCTACACTGTGATTATCTCATTTTCCACCTTTTTCAGGTTTTCTCTCCATATTCGGCGTCCTTCAGTGGGAGTTTTTAATTTTCTACTTTTTTCAGGGTTTCTCGCCATATTCTGGGTCCTACAGTGTGATTTTCTCATTTAGGACTTTTTACAAATTTTTTCGCAATTCTGGGTCCTACAGTGTGATTATTATCATTTTTAAACTTTTTCAGGTTTTCTCGCCATATTCGGGATCCTTCAGTGTGAATTTTTAATTTTCCACGATTTTCAGGGATTCTCAGCATATTCTGGGTCGTGCAGTGTGATTTTCTCATTTTCCACCTTTTTCATGTTTTCTAGCCATATCCTCGTCCATCAGTGTGAGTTTATAGTTATCTACTTTTTTCAGGGTTGCTGGCCGTATTCTGGGTAATACAGTTTGAATTTTTATTGTCCAATTTTTTTCAAGGTTTCTCGCCATAATGTGGGTCTGACAGTGTGAATTTTTAATTTTCACGTTTTTCACGGTTTCTTGGCATATTTTGGGTCCTGAAGAGTGATTTTCTCATTTTCCACGTTTTTAAAGTTTTTTCGTAATT
>NW_028227285.1:270439-304808 GCF_978045245.1 Mus caroli | reverse complement strand
AACCTAGAAAATTAAATATTCACACTGGAGGACACAGAATATTTTGAGAAACTGTAAAATCTTGAAAATTAAAAATTCACTCTAAAGGACCAGAATATGGCAAGAAACCTTGAAAAACGTGGAAAATTAAAAATTCACACTGAAGAACCTGGAATATGGCAAGAAAATAAGAAAAACGTGGAAATGAGAAAATCACACTGTATGACCTTGAATATGGCGAGAAAACCTGAAAAACGAGGAAAATTAGAAACTCACACTGAAGGACCCAGAATATGGCGAGCAAACCTGAAAAACATGGAAAATTAAATATTCACAAAGTAGAACCCAGGATAGGGAGAGAAACACTGAAAAAAGTGGAAAATTAAAAATTCACACTCTAGGAACAGAATATGGCAAGAAAACTTGAAAAACGTGGAAAATCGAAAATTCACACTGTAGGACTCAGAATATGCCGAGAAGACCTGAAAAAGTTGGAAAATGAGAAAATCACACTGAAGGACCCAGAATATGACGAAAAAAACTTAAAAAGGTTTAAAATTAAAAATTCATACTGTAGGACACAGAACATGGCAAGAAAACCTGAAAAACGTGAAAAATTTAAAATTCACACTGTAGGATGCAGAATATGGCGAGAAACACTGAAAAAAGTAAAAAATTTAAATCTCACACTGAAGGACCCTGAATATGTCGAGAAAACCTGAAAAAGGTGGAAAATGAGAAAATCACACTATAGGACCCAGAATTGCGAAAAAAAAATTGAAAAACGTCGAAAATGAGAAAATCACACTGTAGAACCCAGAATATGCCGAGAAACCCTGAAAAATGTGCAAAATTAAACATACACGCTGTAGGACCCAGAATATGGCAACAAACCATGAAAAAACTAAAAAACTAAAAACTCACACTGAAGGACCACGAATATGGTGAGAAAACATGAAAAAGGTGGTTAATGACAAAATCAACTGTAGGACCCAGAATATGATGAAAAAAACTTAAAAACGATTAAAATTAAAAATTCACACTGTAGGACCCCGAATATGGTGAGAAAATCTGAAAATGTTTAAAAATGAGAAAAATTCACTGTAGGACCCAGAATATGCTGAGAAACCCAGAAAAACGAGGAAAAATAAAAATATGCTTTGAAGGAGCCAGATTATGACAGGAAACCCTGAAAAAAGTAGAAAATTAAAAACTTACACGGAAGGACCCTGAATATGGCAAGAATACCTGAAAAAGGTGGAAATAGAGAATAATCACACTGTAGGACACAGAATTGCGAAAAAACATGAAAAACGTAGAAAATGAGAAAATCACACTGTAGGACCCAGAATTACGAAAAAATTTATAAAACGTGGAAAATGAGAAAATCACACTGCAGGACCTAGAATATGCTGAGTAACCCTGAAAAACATGAAAATTAAAAATTCACACTGTCGGACACAGAATATGGCGAGAAACCATGAAAAAAGTGGAAAATTAAAAATTCACACTGTATTACCCAGAATATGGCGAGAAATACTGAAAAACATGGAAAATTAAAAATTCACCCTGAAGGACCTGGAATATGGCAAGAAAACCTGAAAAACGAGAAAATGAGAAAAATCACACTGTAGTACCCAGAATATGACGAAAAAACCTGAAAAACGTGTAAAATTAAAAACTCACACTGAATGACCCAGAATATGGCAAGAAAACCTGAAAAAAGTAAAAAACTAAAAATTCACACTGAAAGACCCCGAATATGGCGAGAAAACCTGAAAAAGGTGGAAAATGAGAATAAATGACTGTAGGACCCAGAATTGCGAAAAAACTTGAAAAACTTCGAAAATGAGAAAATCACACTTTAGGACCCAGAATATGCCGAGAAACCCTGAAAAACGTGGAAAATTAAAAATACACGCTGTAGGACCCAGAATATGGCAAGAAACCCTGAAAGAATTAGAAAATTAAAAACTCACACTGAAGGACCCGGAATATGGCGAGAAAACCTGAAAAAGGTGGAAAATGAGAAAATCACACTGTAGGACCAGAATTGCAAAACAAAAAACTTGAAAAATATCAAAAATGAGAAAATCACACTGTAGGACCCAGAATATGCCGAGAAACCCTGAAAACGTGGAAAATTAAAAATATACGCTGGGGGAACCAGATTATGGCGAGAAACCATGAAAAAATTGGACAATGAAAATTCTCACTGTATTACCCAGAATATGGCAATCAACCCTGAAAAAAGTAGATAACTATAAACTCACACTGATGGACCCGGAATATGGCGAGAAAACCTGAAAAAGGTGGAAAATGAGAAAATCACACTGTAGGACCAGAATTGCAAAACAAAAAACTTGAAAAATGTCAAAAATGAGAAAATCACACTGTAGGACCCAGAATAGGCCGAGTAACCCTGAAAAACGTGGAAAATTAAAAATACACGCTGTAGGACCCAGAATATGGCAAGAAACCCTGAAAGAATTAGAAAATTAAAAACTCACACTGAAGGACCCGGAATATGGCGAGAAAACCTGAAAAAGGTGGAAAATGAGAAAATCACACTGTAGGACCCAGAATTACGAAAAAACTTTAAAAACGTGGAAAATGAGAAAATCACTCTTCAGGACCCAAAATATGCCAAGAAACCGTGAAAAACGTGAAAATTAAAAATTCACACTGTCAGACCCACATTATGGCGAGAAACCTTGAAAAAAATTGGACAATAAAAATTCAAACTGTATTACCCAGAATACGGCCAGCAACCCTGAAAAAAGTAGATAACTATAAACTCACACTGATGGACGAGGATATGGCTAGAAAACATGAAAAAGGTGGAAAATGAGAAAATCACACTGCACGACCCAGAATATGCTGAGAATCCCTGAAAATCGTGGAAAATTAAAAATTCACACTGAAGGACCCGGAATTTGGCGAGAAAACCTGAAAAACGAGGAAAATTAAAAATCCACACTGTATTACCCAAAATATGGGGAGAAATACTGAAAAACGTGGAAAATTAAAAATTCACACTGCAGGACCTGGAATATGGCAAGAAATCCTGAAAAACTTGGAAACGAGAATATCACACTGTAGGACCCAGAATATGATGAAAAAACCTGGAAAACGTGGAAAATTAAAAATTCACACTGAAGGAATCAGAATATGGCGAGAAAACCTGAAAAAACGAGGAAAATTAAAAACTCACACTGTAGGACCTAGATTATGGCGAGATAACCTGAAAAAGGTGGAAAATGAGAAAATCACATGTAGGACCCAGAATTGTGAGAAAACCTGAAAAAGGTTGAAAACGAGAAAATAACACTGCAGGAGCCAGAATATGCTGAGAAAACCTGAAAAACATTGAAAATTAAATATTCACACTATAGGACCCTGAATATGGCGAGAAACACTGAAAAAGGAAAAAAAACGAGAAAATCACACTGTAATAATCAGAATATGACGAAATAACTTAAAAAACG
Source organism: Mus caroli (assembly GCF_978045245.1). Lineage (NCBI taxonomy): Eukaryota > Metazoa > Chordata > Mammalia > Rodentia > Muridae > Mus > Mus caroli. The sequence continues at coordinate 301,341 of NW_028227285.1, read as the reverse complement.
TGGAAAATTTAAAATTCACACTGTAGTACCCAGAATATGGCAAGAAAACCTTAAAAACTAGAAATTAAAAAACTCACACTGAAGGACCCCAAATATGGCGAGAAAACCTGAAAAACATGGAAATGAAAAAATCACACTGTAGAACCAGATTATGACGAAGAAACCTGAAAAATGTGGAAAAATAAAAATTCACACTCAAGGACCCGGATATAGCGAGCAAAACTGAAAAATGAGGAAAATTAAAATCTCACACTGAAGGACCCAGAATATGGCAAGAAAACCTGTAAAACCTAGAAAATTAAATATTCACACTGGAGGACACAGAATATTTTGAGAAACTGTAAAATCTTGAAAATTAAAAATTCACTCTAAAGGACCAGAATATGGCAAGAAACCTTGAAAAACGTGGAAAATTAAAAATTCACACTGAAGAACCTGGAATATGGCAAGAAAATAAGAAAAACGTGGAAATGAGAAAATCACACTGTATGACCTTGAATATGGCGAGAAAACCTGAAAAACGAGGAAAATTAGAAACTCACACTGAAGGACCCAGAATATGGCGAGCAAACCTGAAAAACATGGAAAATTAAATATTCACAAAGTAGAACCCAGGATAGGGAGAGAAACACTGAAAAAAGTGGAAAATTAAAAATTCACACTCTAGGAACAGAATATGGCAAGAAAACTTGAAAAACGTGGAAAATCGAAAATTCACACTGTAGGACTCAGAATATGCCGAGAAGACCTGAAAAAGTTGGAAAATGAGAAAATCACACTGAAGGACCCAGAATATGACGAAAAAAACTTAAAAAGGTTTAAAATTAAAAATTCATACTGTAGGACACAGAACATGGCAAGAAAACCTGAAAAACGTGAAAAATTTAAAATTCACACTGTAGGATGCAGAATATGGCGAGAAACACTGAAAAAAGTAAAAAATTTAAATCTCACACTGAAGGACCCTGAATATGTCGAGAAAACCTGAAAAAGGTGGAAAATGAGAAAATCACACTATAGGACCCAGAATTGCGAAAAAAAATTGAAAAACGTCGAAAATGAGAAAATCACACTGTAGAACCCAGAATATGCCGAGAAACCCTGAAAAAATGTGCAAAATTAAACATACACGCTGTAGGACCCAGAATATGGCAACAAACCATGAAAAAACTAAAAAACTAAAAACTCACACTGAAGGACCACGAATATGGTGAGAAAACATGAAAAAGGTGGTTAATGACAAAATCAACTGTAGGACCCAGAATATGATGAAAAAAACTTAAAAACGATTAAAATTAAAAATTCACACTGTAGGACCCCGAATATGGTGAGAAAATCTGAAAATGTTTAAAAATGAGAAAAATTCACTGTAGGACCCAGAATATGCTGAGAAACCCAGAAAAACGAGGAAAAATAAAAATATGCTTTGAAGGAGCCAGATTATGACAGGAAACCCTGAAAAAAGTAGAAAATTAAAAACTTACACGGAAGGACCCTGAATATGGCAAGAATACCTGAAAAAGGTGGAAATAGAGAATAATCACACTGTAGGACACAGAATTGCGAAAAAACATGAAAAACGTAGAAAATGAGAAAATCACACTGTAGGACCCAGAATTACGAAAAAATTTATAAAACGTGGAAAATGAGAAAATCACACTGCAGGACCTAGAATATGCTGAGTAACCCTGAAAAACATGAAAATTAAAAATTCACACTGTCGGACACAGAATATGGCGAGAAACCATGAAAAAAGTGGAAAATTAAAAATTCACACTGTATTACCCAGAATATGGCGAGAAATACTGAAAAACATGGAAAATTAAAAATTCACCCTGAAGGACCTGGAATATGGCAAGAAAACCTGAAAAACGAGAAAATGAGAAAAATCACACTGTAGTACCCAGAATATGACGAAAAAACCTGAAAAACGTGTAAAATTAAAAACTCACACTGAATGACCCAGAATATGGCAAGAAAACCTGAAAAAAGTAAAAAACTAAAAATTCACACTGAAAGACCCCGAATATGGCGAGAAAACCTGAAAAAGGTGGAAAATGAGAATAAATGACTGTAGGACCCAGAATTGCGAAAAAACTTGAAAAACTTCGAAAATGAGAAAATCACACTTTAGGACCCAGAATATGCCGAGAAACCCTGAAAAAACGTGGAAAATTGAAAATACGCGCTGTTGGACCCAGAATATGGTGAGAAACCGGAAAAACGTGGTAAATTAAAAATACACTCTGTTGGACCCAGAATATGGCAAGAAACCCTGCAAAAGGTGAAAAATGAGAAAATCACACTGTAAGACCCAGAATTACGAAAAAACCTGAAAAACTTGGAAAATGAGAAAATCACACTGCAGGAAACAGAATATGCCGAGAAACCCTGAAAAACGTGGAAAATTAAAAATTCACACTGAAGGACCCGGAATATAGCGAGAAAACCTGAAAAAGGTGGAAAATGAGAAAATCACATGTAGAACCCAGAATAGCGAAAAAACTTGAAAAAGGTGAAAAATGAGAAAATCACACTGCAGGACCCAGAATATGCTGAGAAACCCTGATAATCATGGAAAATTAAATGTTCACACGGTAGGACCCAGAATATGCCTAGAAACCCTTGAAAAACTTGGAAAAATAAAATACACGCTGTAGGAACCAGAATATATTGAGAAACCCTGAAAAAGTAGGAAATCAAAAACTCACACTGAAGGACCCCGAATATGGGGAGAAATCCTAAAAAACGTGGAAATGAGAAAATCACACTCTAGGACCCAGAATATGACGAAAAAACCTGAAAAACATGGAAAATTAAAAATTCACACTGAAGGTCCGGGAATATGGTGAGAAAACCTGAAAAACGAGGAAAATTAAAAACACAAACTGAAGGACCCAGAATATGTCGAGAAAACATGAAAAACATGGAAAATTAAATATTCACACTGTAGGACCCAGAATATGGCGAGAAACACTGAAAAAGGAGGAAAATGAGAAAATCACACTATAGGACCAGAATATGGCAAGAAACCTTGAAAAACGTGGAAAATTAAAAATTCACAATGTAGGACCCAGAATATGCTGAGAAAATCTGAAAAAGTTGGATAATGAGAATATCAAACTGTAGGACCCAGAACATGACGAAAAAAACTTAAAAGCGTTTAAAATTAAAAAATCAAACTGTAGGACCTGAATATGGCGAGAAACCCTGAGAATCGTGGAAAATTTAAAAATCACACTGTAGGACGCAGAATATGGCGATTAACCCTGTAAAAAGTGGAATATTAAAAACTCACACTGAAGTACCCCGAAATTGGCAAGAAAACCTGAAAAAGGTGGAAAATGAAAAAAATCACACTGTAGGACCCAAAATATGCTGAGTAACCCTGAAAAACTTGGAAAATTAAAAATACACGCTGTAGGACCCAGAATATGGCAAAAAACCCTGAAAGAATTAGAAAATTAAAAACTCACACTGAAGGAACCGGAATATGGCAAGAAAACCTGAAAAAGTGGAAAGTCTCTCTCTGTCTCTCTCTCTATGTCTCTCTCTGTCTCTCTCTTTCTCTATCTCTGTCTCTCTCTATTTCTCTCTGTCTCTATCTGTCTCTCTCTCTGTCTCTCTCTGTCTCTCTCTCTCTGTCTCTCTCTTTCCCTCTCTGTCTCTCTCTGTCTCTATCTCTGTCTCTCTCTGTCTCTCTCTGTCACTCTGTCTCTCTCTGTCTCTCTCTGTCCCTCTCTGTCTCTCTCTGTGTCTTTCTTTGTCTCTCTCTGTCTCTCCCTGTCTCTCTCTGTCTCTCTCTTTATGTCTCTCTCTGTCTCTCTCTTTCTCTCTCTCTGTATCTCTCTGTCTCTCTTTGTCTCTCTCTGTGTCTTTCTTTGTCTCTCTCTGTCTCTCTTTGTCTCTCTCTGTAACTCTCTCTATGTCTCTCTCTGTCTCTCTTTTTCTCTATCTCTGTCTCTCTCTGTTTCTCTCTGTCTCTATCTCTCTGTCTCTATCTCTCTGTGTGTCTCTTTCTTTCCTTCTCTCTGTCTCTATCTCTTTCTCTCTATGTCTCTCTCTGTCACTCTGTCTCTCTCTGTCTCTCTCTGTCTCTCTCTGTCTCTCTGTCTCTCTCTGTCTCTCTCTGTCTCTCTGTCTCTCTCTGTCTCTCTCTGTGTCTTTCTTTGTCTCTCTCTGTCTCTCTGTCTCTCTCTGTCTCTCTCTGTGTCTCTCTCTATCTCTCTCTCTGTCTCTCTCTGTCTCTCTCAATGTATCTCTCTCTCTATGTCTCTCTCTGTGTCTTTCTTTGTCTCTCTCTGTCTCTCTCTGTCTCTCTGTGTGTCTCTCTCTGTCTCTCTCTCTATCTCTGTCTCTCTCTGTCTTTCTCACTCTGTCTCTGTCTCTCTCTGACTCTCTCTGTCTCTCTCTTTCTCTCTGTCTCTCTCTGTCTCTATCTCTGTCTCTCTCTGTCCTTCTGACTCTTTCTGTCTCTCTCTGTCTCTCTCTGTCTCTCTCCTTCTCTATCTCTGTCTCTCTCTTTCCCTCTCTCTGTCTCTCTCTGTCTCTATCTCTGTCTCTCTCTGTCTCTCTCTGTAACTCTGTCTCTCTCTGTCTCTCTCTGTCTCTCTCTGTCTATCTGTCACTCTCTGTCTCTATCTCTGTATCTCTCTGTCTCTGTCTTTCTCTGTGTCTTTCTTTGTCTCGCTCTGTCTCTCTCTGTCTCTCTCTGTCTCTCTCTCTATGTCTCTCTTTGTCTCTCTCTTTCTCTATCTCTGTCTCTCTCTGTTTCTCTCTGTCTCTATCTGTCTCTCTCTCTGTCTCTCTCTGTCTCTCTCTGTCTCTCTCTTTCCCTCTCTCTGTCTCTCTCTGTCTCTATCTCTGTCTCTCTCTGTCTCTCTCTGTCACTCTGTCTCTCTCTGTCTCTCACTGTCTCTCTCTGTCTCTCTCTGTCTATCTGACTCTCTCTGTCTCTCTCTGTCTCTCTCTCTTTCTCTGTCTCTGTCTCTCTCTGTCTCTCTCTGTCACTCTGTCTCTCTCTGTTTCTCTCTGTCTCTATCTGTCTCTCTGTCTCTATCTGTCTCTCTCTGTCTCTCTCTGTCCCTCACTCTGTATCTCTCTGTCTCTATCTCTGTCTCTCTCTGTCTCTCTCTGTCACTCTGTCCCTCTCTGTCTCTCTCTGTCTCTCTCTCTATCTCTCTCTCTCTCTGTCTCTCTCTGTCTCTCTCTGTCTAACTCTATCTGTCTCTGTCTCTCTCTGTCTCCATCTGTCACTCTGTCGGTCTCTCTCTGTCTCTCTCTGTCCCTTTTGTCTCTATCTCTATATCTCTCTGTCTCTCTCTCTGTCTCTCTGTCTCTCTCTGTCTCTCTCTGTCTCTCTCAATGTATCTCTCTGTCTCACTATGTCTCTCTCTGTGTCTTTCTTTGTCTCTCTCTGTCTCTTTCTGTCTCTCTCTGTGTCTCTCTCTGTCTCTCTCTCTCTATCTCTGTCTCTCTCTGTCTTTCTCACTCTGTCTCTGTCTCTCTCTGTCCCTCTCTCTGTCTCTCTCTGTCTCTATCTCTGTCTCTCTCTGACTCTCTCTGTCTCTCTCTTTCTCTCTGTCTCTCTCTCTTTATCTCTCTGTCTCTCTCTGTCTCTCTCTGTCTCTCTCTCTCTGTGTCTCTCTCTGTCTTTCTCTGTCTCTATCTCTGTCTCTCTCTGTCTTTCTCTGGGTCTTCCTTTGTCTCTCTCTTTCTGTCTCTGTCTCACTCTCTGTCTTTCTCTGTCTCTCTCTGTGTCTCTCTCTGTCTTTCTCTGTCTCTATCTCTATCTCTCTCTGTCTCTCTCTGTCCTTCTGACTCTTTCTGTCTCTCTCTGTCTCTCTCTCTGTGTCTCTCTGTGTCTCTCTGTCTCTCTCTATGTCTTTCATTGTCTCTCTCTGTCTCTCTCTGTCTATCTCTCTGTCTCTCTCTGTCTCTCTCTGTCTCTCTCTGTCTCTATCTCTGTCTCTGTCTCTCTCTGTCTCTCTATGTCTCTCTTAATGTATCTCTCTGTCTCTCTATGTCTCTCTCTGTGTCTTTCTTTGTCTCTCTCTGTCTCTCTCTCTCTCTGTGTCTCACTCTGTCTCTCTCTGTCTCACTCTCTGTCTCTGTCTCTGTCTCTCTCTCTGTCTCTCTCTGTCTCTCTCTCTAAATCTGTCTCTCTCTGTATTTCTCACTCTGTCTCTGTCTCTCTCTGTCCCTCTCTCTGTCTCTCTCTGTCTCTATCTCTGTCTCTCTCTGACTCTCTCTGTCTCTCTCTTTCTCTCTGTCTCTCTCTGTCTCTCTTTGTCTCTCTCTCTGTATCTCTCTGTGTCTCTCTGTGTCTCTCTGTGTCTCTCTCTGTGTCTCTCTGTGTCTCTCTCTGTCTCTCTCTGTGTCTCTCTGTGTCTCTCTGTCTCTCTCTGTGTCTCTCTCTGTCTCTCTCTGTCTATCTCTGTCTCTGTCTCTCTCAATGTATCTCTCTGTCTCTCTATGTCTCTCTCTGTGTCTTTCTTTGTCTCTCTCAGTCTCTCTCTCTCTCTCTGTCTCACTCTGTCTCTCTCTCTGTCTCTCTTTGTCTCTCTCTCTGTATCTCTCTGTCTCTCTCTGTCTCTCTCTGTCTCTCTCTCTGTGTCTCTCTCTGTCTTTCTTTTTCTCTATCTATATCGCTCTCTGTCTCTCTCTGTGTCTTTTTTTGTCTCTCTCTGTCTCTCTCTGTCTCTCTCTGTCTCTCTTAGTCTCTCTCTGTGTCTTTCATTGTCTCTCTCTGTCTCTCTCTGTCTTTTGGTGTCTCTCTCTCTGTCTCTCTCTGTCTCACTCTCTGTCTCTCTCTGTCTCTATCTCTGTCTCTCTCTGTCTCTCTCTGTCTGTCTCTGTCTGTCTATGTCTATCTCTGTCTCTCTCTGTGTCTCTCTGTATCTCTCTGTGTGTCTCTCTGTGTCTCTCTGTCTCTCTCTGTGTCTCTCTCTGTCTCTCTCTGTCTCTATCTCTGTCTCTCTCTGTCTCTCTATGTCTCTCTCAATGTATCTCTCTGTCTCTCTATGTCTCTCTCTGTGTCTTTCTTTGTCTCTCTCTGTCTCTCTCTTTCTGTGTCTCACTCTGTCTCTTTCTGTCTCTCTCTCTGTTTCTGTCTCTGTCTCTCTCTCTGTCTCTCTCTGTCTCTCTCTCTAACTCTGTCTCTCTCTGTATTTCTCACTCTGTCTCTGTCTCTCTCTGTCCCTCTCTCTGTCTCTCTCTGTCTCTATCTCTGTCTCTCTCTGACTCTCTCTGTCTCTCTCTTTCTCTCTGTCTCTCTCTGTCTCTCTTTGTCTCTCTGTCTGTATCTCTCTGTCTCTCTCTGTCTCTCTCTCTCAGTGTCTCCCTCTGTCTTTCTTTGTCTCTATGTCTGACTCTCTCTGTCTCTCTTGTGTCTTTCTTTGTCTCTTCTATGTCTCTCTCTGTCTCTCTCTGTCTCCCTCAGTCTCTCTCTGTGTCTCTCTCTGTCTTTCTCTGTCTCTATCTCTGTCTCTCTGTCTCTCTCTGTCTCTCTCTGTCCTTCTGTATCTTTCTGTCTCTCTCTGTCTCTCTCTCTGTATCTCTCTGTCTCTCTCTGTCTCTCTCTGTGTCTTTCTTTGTCTCTCTCTGTCTCTCTCTGTCTCTTTGTGTCTCTCTCTATCTCTCTCTGTCTCTATCTCTGTCTCTCTCTGTCTCTCTCTGTCTGTCTCTGTCTCTCTGTGTCTCTCTCTCTGTCTCTCTCTGTGTCTCTCTCTGTGTGTCTCTGTCTCTCTCTGTTTCTCTCTCTGTCTCTCTCTGTCTCTAACTCTGTCTCTCTCTGTCTCTCTGACTCTCTCTGTATCTCTCTGTCTCTCTCTGTCTCTCTCTGTGTTTTTCTTTGTCTCTCTCTGTCTCTCTCTGTCTCTCTCTCTGTCTCTGTCTCTCTCTGTCTCTCTCTGTCTCTCTGTGTTTTTCTTTGTCTCTCTCTGTCTCTCTCTGTGTCTCTTTCTGTCTCACTCTGTCTCTCTCTGTCTCTCTCTGTCTCTCTCTCTGTCTCTCTCTCTGTCTCTCTCTGTCTCTCTCTCTTTCTCACTCTGTGTATCTCTGTCTCTCTCTGTGTCTCTCTCTGTCTCACTCTGTCTTTCTCTGTCTCTCTCTGTCTCTCTCTCTGTCTCTCTGTCTCTCTTTGTCTCTCTCTGTCTCTATCTCTGTCTCTCTCTGTCTCTCTCTGTCTCTCTCTGTCTGTCTCTGTCTCTCTGTGTGTCTCTCTCTGTGTCTCTCTGTGTCTCTCTCTGTGTCTCTCTCTGTCTCTCTGTCTCTCTCAATGTATCTCTCTGTCTCTCTATGTCTCTCTCTGTCTTTCTTTGTCTCTCTCTGTCTCTCTCTGTCTCTCTATGTGACTTTCAGTGGCCCCACACAGCCTCACATATACTTCTAAAAATTTAAAGAAGGGTGTGGCCACTCTAAAAGCTCAACAATTAACAGCATTGTCTCCTCTTCCAGAGTACCTGGGATCAACTACCAGCAACTATATGGTGGCCCATCTCCAGTTCCAGGGGATCAGACAGACAGACATACAGACAGAGATAAAAATGGCAGGCCTGCCTGGTCTTTCTTTCTTTCTTATCCTTTTTAAAAAATGTTTATTTATATATTTATTTATGTATTTATTAGATATAAGTACACTGTAGCTGTCTTCAGACACTCCAGAAGAGTGTGTCAGATTCTGGAGAATCTAAATCCCTCTTATGGTCTGCATATGATGTACATAAACACAGCCTCACATATACTTCTAAAAATTTAAAGATGTGTGGGGCCACTGAGAGGGCTCAACAATTAACAGCATTGTCTCCTCTTTCAGAGAACCTGGGATCAACTACCAGCAACTTTATGGTAGCCCATCTCCAGTTCCAGGGGATCAGACAGACAGACAGACAGACAGAGATAAGGATGGCAGGCCTGCCTGGTCTTACTTTCTATCTTATCCTTTTTAAAAAATGTTTATTTATTTATTTATTTACTTATGTATTTATTATATATAAGTACACTGTAGCTGTCTTCAGACACTCCAGTAGAGGGTGTCAGATTCTGGAGAATCTAAATCCCTCTTATGGACTGCATATGATGTACATAAACACAGCCTCACATATACTTCTAAAAATTTAAAGATGTGTGGGGCCACTGAGAGGGCTCAACAATTAACAGCATTGTCTCCTCTTTCAGGGAACCTGGGATAAACTACCAGCACCTTATGGTGGCCCATCTCCAGTTCCAAGGGATCAGACAGACAGACAGACAGAGAGACAGAGATAAGGATGGCAGGCCTGACTGGTCTTTCTTTATTTCTTATACTTTTTTAAAAATGTTTATTTATTTATTTATTTATTTATTTATTTATTTATTAGATATAAGTACACTGTAGCCGTCTTCAGACACTCCAGAAGATGGTGTCAGATTCTGGAGAATCTAAATCCCTCTTATGGTCTGAATATGATATACATAAACACAGCCTCACATATACTTCTAAAAATTAAAAATGGGTGGGGCCACTGAAAGGGCTCAACAATTAACAGCATTGTCTCCTCTTCCAGAGAACCTCGGATCAACTACCAGCACCTACAAGGTGGCCCATCTCCAGTTCCAGGGGATCAGACAGACAGACAGACAGGCAGAGATAAAGATGGCAGGCCTGCCTGGTCTTTCTTTCTTTCTTATCCTTTTTTAAAAATATTTATTTATTTATTTATTTATTTATGTATTTCTTAGATATAAGTACACTGTAGCTTTCTTTAGACACTCCAGAGGAGTGTGTCAGATTCTGGAGAATGTAAATCCCTCTTATGGTCTGCATATGATGCACATAAACACAGCCTCACATATACTGAGCTGAGGTGTCACAGGCCAACTGCTGGAATTTCTGAGTACCACCTAGATAGAGAAAAGCTATGCTGTGGTTGCTTAATTTATGTATTTTATTATTTCTATTTGTTGTTTTGTTTTGTTTTATTTGTTTTTAGAGAAGTCCTCTGTCTGTAGCTCTGGCTGACCCAGGACTGCCTACTTGTGTTAATTAGGGTTTCACAGCTGAGAACAGACACCAAGAGCAAGGTAAGGCTTAGAAAACCCTACATTCAGTGGTGGCTCAAGCTCTTAATGAGAGCACTCTGTAGGCAGAGACAGTTATATTCTGAGTTCGAGGCCACCCTGGTGAAAGACAGGGCTAGGGTAGGGGCTAGGGTGAGGAAAGAAAGGAAGGAAGAAAGAAATAAAAGTTTATAATAAAAAGTTTTTATAAAAGTTTTATAAAAAGTGTTAAAGTTTTTAAAAATTAAAAAAAAAAAACCAGATCACCATCACACAGCATTGGCTGTCTTCAGGTGTATCCTTTCAGCCTCCAAAACAAAAAACAATGGCTGGCTGTCTTCAGGTGTATCCTATTCTCGAGTCTTATTTCCAACCTTAGAGCTGGGCTGAGCTGCCTCATTATGTAATTGCAAACCTTCCTTGGTTTGTCTTTTCCATTTCTAAGACTAACAGGCCTTTTTCTATTTATTGAATATGCTCATGACTGTCCTTTAGATATAGTAAATATAACTGTTGCTTATAAAACTTGTTTTCTAGGAATTTTTAAAGGGCAATGGCAGAGTTTATTTATAAAAAAATATTTTGCATTTATTTATTTGTGTGAGTGATGAAGCTCAGGGCTTCAAACTTGTCAGGAGGTATGATTACCTCCCCTCTCTCTCAACCCCTCTCTCTCCTCTCTCAATGATTGTGTAAGAATGTTTTGCATGTGTATGCTGTGCCCACAGACTCCAGAACAGAGTATTAGATCCCCTGGAACTGGAGATGGGCCACCATATATAATACTGGTAATTGAGCCCAGGTTCTCTGAAAGAGGAGACAATGCTCTTAATTGTTGAGCCCTCTCTGTAGCCACATCTTTCTTTTTCTTTTTTTTTTTTTGAGTATATGTGAGGCTGTGTTTATATACATCATATGCAGACAATAAGAATGATTTAGATTCTTCAGAATCTGACACCCTCTTCTGGACTGTCTGAAGATAGCTACAGCATACTTAAATATAATAAATAAATAAATCTTTAAAAAAAAAAGGAAAAGTAAAAAAGAAAGAACAGGCCTGCCATATGCATGTTCATAGAGGAAAATGGAAGAGACCCCAATCTAACCTCAGCAGGGTGCTTCCTTCTGGATGGTAGCTCACAGTTTCATCCCAGCAAGACAGGCAAATCACTGAGTTCAAGGACAGTAAGGTTCAGGACAGCCAAGGTTAGGAAGGAAAAGGGTCTATGTTGAGAATACAAACCGACAAAACAACAACTAGGAAAAAGAAGTGACAGTGTAACTTTGGGTAGGGTACCAACAAGAGAAAGCTTTCTGTTACCACTTACAAACACCAGTAGCCTTGCACCCTTCTGCCCAGGTCCCTGCCTTCCTTTCTAGGAATTCTAAGGATGCCAGGGGGTGGGGGAATCCAGATTAAATTTTTAAAAACAAAGACTTGGTCTTTGATGTCTATAGGAAGCCCTTCTCAGTGCCTTTAACTACCACTGAACTTTCAGGGCTGTGACTCAACTGTAACAAGGAACAGGGCTAAGAACCTGCAGCCTTTGAAAACAACTATTTTTTTAAAGTGGGGGACACAAATCAGCAGTAGAACCCCTCAGGTTCAGCCATAATACTTGTTAGGGAAAGAGACTCAATGTCCGGAGCTGAGGTCTCATGGGTGAACTGCTTCAAGCTCTGAGTATCATTGAAAGAAAGAAAAGATATCATGTGGTTGCTTAATTTATTTATTTTATTATTTCTATTTTTTGTTTTCTTTTGTTTTGTTTTAGCAAAGGCCTCAGTCTGTAGCTATGGCTGACCTAGGACAGACTACATGTGTTAATTAGGGTTTCACAGCTGAGAAACAGACCATACCTATGTAAGACTTAGAAAACCCAACAGTCAGTGGTGGCTCCAGCTCTTAATGAGAGCACTCTGGAGGCAGAGGCAGTCAGTTTCTGAGTTCGAGGCCAGCCTGGTTAAAGACAGGGATAGGCAGGGCTAGGCAAGGCAGGGCTGGGCTAGGCTAGGCTAGGCAAGGGGCTGGGCTAGTCAAGGCAAGGGACTAGGCTAGGCTACTCAAGGGGATAGGAAAGACAGACAGACAGAGAGAAGGACAGACAAGGATGGCAGGCCTGCCTGGTTTTTCTTTCTTTCTTATCCCTTTTAAAAAATGTTTGTTTATTTATTTATTTATTTATTTATTTATTTATTTATGTATTTATTAGATATAAGTACACTGTAGCTGTCTTCAGACACTCCAGAAGAGGGTGTCAGATTCTGGAGAATCTAAATCCCTCTTATGGTCTTCATATGATGTACATAAACAAGGCCTCACATATACTTCTAAAAATTTAAAGATGTGTGGGGACAGTGAGAGGGCTCAACAATTAACAGCATTGTCTCCTCTTTCAGAGAACCTGGGATAATCTACCAGCACCTTATGGTGGCCCATCTCCAGTTCCAGTGGATCAGACAGACAGACAGACAGAGAGACAGAGATAAGGATGGAAGGCCTGCCTGGTCTTTCTTTATTTCTTATACTTTTTAAAAAATGTTTATTTATTTATTTATTTATTTATTTATTTATTAGATATAAGTACACTGTAGCCGTCTTCAGACACTCTAGAAGAGGGTGTCAGATTCTGGAGAATCTAAATCCCTCTTATGATTTGAATATGATGTACATAAACACAGCCTCACATATACTTCTAAAAATTAAAATTGGGTGGGGCCACTGAAAGGGCTCAACAATTAACAGCATTGTCTCCTCTTCCAGAGAACGTGGGATCAACTACCAGCACCTACAAGGTGGCCCATCTCCAGTTCCAGGGGATCAGACAGACAGGCAGACAGTGATAAGGATGGCAGGCCTGCCTGGTCTTTCTTTCTTTCTTATCCTTTTTAAAAAATATTTATTTATTTATTTATTTATTTATTTATTTATTTATTTATTTCTTAGATATAAGTACACTGTAGCTTTCTTTAGACACTCCAGAGGAGGGTGTCAGATTCTGGTAATATAAATCCCTCTTGGTTTGCATATGATGTACATAAACACAGCCTCACATATACTGAGCTGAGGTGTCACAGGCCAACTTCTGGAATTTCTGAGTACCACCTAGATAGAGAAAAGCTATGCTGTGGTTGCTTAATTTATGTATTTTATTATTTCTATTTATTGTTTTGTTTTATTTTATTTGTTTTTAGAGAAGTCCTCAGTCTGTAGCTCTGGCTGACCCAGGACTGCCTACTTGTGTTAATTAGGGTTTCACAGCTGATAACAGACACCAAGAGCAAGGTAAGGCTTAGAAAACCCTACATTCAGTGGTGGCTCAAGCTCTTAATGAGAGCACTCTGTAGGCAGAGGCAGTCAGTTTCTGAGTTTGAGGCCACCCTGGTGAAAGACAGGGCTAGGGTAGGGGCTAGGGTGAGGAAAGAAAGAAAGGAAAGTTTATAATAAAAAGTTTTTATAAAAGTTTTATAAAAAGTGTTAAAGTTTTTAAAAATTAAAAAAAAAAATACCAGATCACCATCACACAGCATTGGCTGTCTTCAGGTGTATCCTTTCAGCCTCCAAAACAAAAAACAATGGCTGGCTGTCTTCAGGTGTATCCTATTCTCGAGTCTTATTTCCAACCTTAGAGCTGGGCTGAGCTGCCTCATTATGTAATTGCAAACCTTCCTTGGTTTGTCTTTTCCATTTCTAAGACTAACAGGCCTTTGTCTATTTATTGAATATGCTCATGACTGTCCTTTAGATATAGTAAATATAACTGTTGCTTATAAAACTTGTTTTCTAGGAATTTTTAAAGGGCAATGGCAGAGTTTATTTATAAAAAAATATTTTGCATTTATTTATTTGTGTGAGTGATGAAGCTCAGGTCTTCAAACTCGTCAGGAGGTATGATTACCTCCCCTCTCTCTCAACCCCTCTCTCTCCTCTCTCAATGATTGTGTAAGAATGTTTTGCATGTGTATGCTGTGCCCACAGACTCCAGAACAGAGTATTAGATCCCCTGGAACTGGAGATGGGCCACCATATATAATACTGGTAATTGAGCCCAGGTTCTCTGGAAGAGGAGACAATGCTCTTAATTGTTGAGCCCTCTCTGTAGCCACATCTTTCTTTCTTTTTTTTTTTTGAGTATATGTGAGGCTGTGTTTATATACATCATATGCAGACAATAAGAATGATTTAGATTCTTCAGAATCTGACACCCTCTTCTGGACTGTCTGAAGATAGCTACAGCATACTTAAATATAATAAATAAATAAATCTTTAAAAAGAAAAGGAAAAGTAAAAAAGAAAGATCAGGCCTGCCATATGCATGTTCATAGAGGAAAATGGAAGAGACCCCAATCTAACCTCAGCAGGGTGCTTCCTTCTGGATGGTAGCTCACAGTTTCATCCCAGCAAGACAGACAAATCACTGAGTTCAAGGACAGTAAGGTTCAGGACAGCCAAGGTTAGGAAGGAAAAGGGTCTATGTTGAGAATACAAACCGACAAAACAATTACTAGGAAAAAGAAGTGACAGTGTAACTTGGGGTAGGGTACCAACAAGAGAAAGCTTTCTGTTACCACTTACAAACACCAGTAGCCTTGCACCCTTCTGCCCAGGTCCCTGCCTTCCTTTCTAGGAATTCTAAGGATGCCAGGGTGTGGGGGAATCCAGATTAACTTTTTAAAAACAAAGACTTGGTCTTTGATGTCTATAGGAAGCCCTTCTCAGTGCCTTTAACTACCACTGAACTTTCAGGGCTGTGACTCAACTGTAACAAGGAACAGGGCTAAGAACCTGCAGCCTTTGAAAACAACTATTTTTTTAAAGTGGGGGACCCAAATCAGCAGTAGAACCCCTCAGGTTCAGCCATAATACTTGTTAGGGAAAGAGCCTCAATGTCCGGAGCTGAGGTCTCATGGGTGAACTGCTTCAAGCTCTGAGTATCATTGAAAGAAAGAAAAGATATCATGTGGTTGTTAATTTATTTATTTTATTATTTCTATTTTTTGTTTTCTTTTGTTTTGTTTTAGAAAAGGCCTCAGTCTGTAGCTATGGCTGACCTAGTACAGACTACATGTGTTAATTAGGGTTTCACAGCTGAGAAACAGACCATACCTATGTAAGACTTAGAAAACCCAACAGTCAGTGGTGGCTCAAGCTCTTGATGAGAGCACTCTGGAGGCAGAGGCAGTCAGTTTCTGAGTTCGAGGCCAGCCTGGTTAAAGACAGGTATAGGCAGGGCTAGGCAAGGCAGGGCTGGGCTAGGCTAGGCTAGGCAATGGGCTGGGCTAGTCAAGGCAAGGGACTAGGCTAGGCTACTCAAGGGGCTAGGCAAGACAGACAGACAGAGAGAAAGACAGACAAAGATGGCAGGCCTGCCTGGTTTTTCTTTCTTTCTTATCCCTTTTAAAAAATGTTTATTTATTTATTTATTTATTTATTTATTTATTTATGTATTTATTAGATATACTTACACTGTAGCTGTCTTCAGACACTCCAGAAGAGGGTGTCAGATTCTGGAGAATCTATATCCCTCTTATGGTCTGCATATGATGTACATACACACAGCCTCACATTTACATCTAAAAATTTAAATATGTGTGGGTCCAATGAAAGGGATCAACAATTAACAGCATTGTCTCCTCTTATAGAGAACCTGGGATCAACTACCAGCAACTATATGGTGGCCCATCTCCAGTTCCAGGGGATCAGACAGACAGACAGACATACAGACAGATAGAGTTAAGGATGGCAGGCCTACCTTGTCTTTCCTTCTTTCTTATCCTTTTAAAAAAATGTTTATTAATTTAAGTATGTTTTTATTAGATATAAGTACACTGTAGCTGTCTTCAAACACTCCCGAAGAGGGTGTCAGATTCTGGAGAATCTATATCCCTCTTATGGTCTGCATATGATGTATATGAACACAGCCTCACATATACTTCTAAAAATTTAAAGATGGGTGGGGCCACTGAAAGGGCTCAACAATTAACAGCACTGACTCCTCTTCCAGAGAACCTGGGATCAACTACCAGCAATTATATGGTGGCCCATCTCCAGTTCCAGGGGATCAGACAGACAGACAGACAGACAAGGATGACAGGCCTGCCTGGTCTCTCTTTCTTTATTATCCTTTTTTAAAAATGTTTATTTGTTTATTTATGAATTTATTAGACATAAGTACACTGTAGCTGTCTTCAGACACTCCAAAAGAGGGTGTCAGATTCTGGAGAATCTAAATCCCTCTTAAGGTCTGCATATTCGGTACAGAAACACAGCCTTGCATATACTTCTAAAAATTTAAAGATGGGTGGGGCCACTGAAAGGGCTCAACAATTAACAGCATTGTCTCCTCTTCCAGAGAACCTTGGATAAACTACCAGCAACTATATGGTGGCCCATCTCCAGTTTTAGGGTATCAGACAGACAGACAGACAGACAGAGATAAGGATGGAGGCTTGCCTGGTCTTTCTTTCTTTCTTATACTTTTAAAAAATGTTTATTTATTTATTTATTTATTTATTTATTTATTTATTAGATATAAGTACACTGTAGTTGTCTTCAGACTCTCCAGAAAAGGGTGTCAGATTCTGGAGAATCTATATCCCTCTTATGGTCTGCATATGATGTACATAAACACAGCCTCACATATACTTCTAAAAATTTAAAGATGGTTGGGGCCACTGAAAGGGCTCAACAATTAACAGCATTGTCTTCTCTTCCAGAGGACCAGGGATCAACTACCAGCAACTATATTGTGGCCCATCTCCAGTTCCAGGCGATCAGACAGACATATATACACACAGACAGACAAGGATTGCAGGCCTGCCTGGTTTTTCTTTCTTTCTTATACATTTTAAAAATGTTTATTTATTTATATATATATTTATTAGATATAAGTACACTGTAGCTGTCTTCAGACACTTCAGAAGAGGGTGTCATATTCTGGAGAATCTAAATCCCTCTTATGGTCTGCATATGATGTACATAAACACAGCCTCACATATATTTCTAAAAATTTAAAGAAGGGTGGGGCCACTCTAAAAGCTCAACAATTAACAGCATTGTCTCCTCTTCCAGAGTACCTGGGATCAACTACCAGCAACTATATGGTGGCCCATCTCCAGTTCCAGGGGATCAGACAGACAGACATACAGACAGTGATAAGGATGGCAGGCCTGCCTGGTCTTTCTTTCTTTCTTATTCTTTTTTAAAAAATGTTTATTTATATATTTATTTATGTATTTATTAGATATATGTATACTGTAGCTGCTTTCAGACAACCCAGAAGAGGGTGTCAGATTCTGGAGAATCTAAATCCCACTTATGGTATGCATATGATGTACATAAACACAGCCTCACATATACTTCTAAAAATTTAAAGAAGGTTGGGGCCACTCTAAAAGCTCAACAATTAACAGCATTGTCTCCTCTTCCAGAGTACCTGGGATCAACTACCAGCAACTATATGGTGGCCCATCTCCAGTTCCAGGGGATCAGACAGACAGACATACAGACAGTGATAAGGATGGCAGGCCTGCCTGGTCTTTCTTTCTTTCTTATCCTTTTTAAAAAAATGTTTATTTATATATTTATTTATGTATTTATTAGATATATGTACACTGTAGCTGTCTTCAGACACTCCAGAAGAGGGTGTCAGATTCTGGAGAATCTAAATCCCTCTTATGGTCTGCATATTCGGTACATAAACACAGCCTCGCATATACTTCTAAAAATTTAAAGATGTGTGGGGCCACTGAGAGGGCTCAACAATTAACAGCATTGTCTCCTCTTTCAGAGAACCTGGGATAAACTACCAGCACCTTATGGTGGCCCATCTCCAGTTCCAGAGGATCAGACAGACAGACAGACAGAGAGACAGAGATATGGATGGCAGGCCTGCCTGGTCTTTCTTTATTTCTTATACTTTTTAAAAAATGTTTATTTATTTATTTATTTATTTATGTATTTATTAGATATAAGTACATTGTAGCCGTCTTCAGACACTCCAGAAGAGGGTGTCAGATTCTAGAGAATCTAAATACCTCTTATGGTCTGAATATGATGTACATAAACACAGCCTCAAATATACCTCTAAATATTTAAAAATAGGTGGGGCCACTGAAAGGACTCAACAATTAACAGCATTGTCTCCTCTTCCAGAGAACCTGGGATCAACTACCAGCACCTAAAAGGTGGCCCATCACCAGTTCCAGGGGATCAGACAGACAGACAGACAGACAGACATAAGGAGGGCAGACCTGCCTGGTTTTTCTTTCTTTCTTATCCTTTCAAAATAATGTTTATTTATTTATTTATTTATTTATTTATTTATTTATTTATTTATTTATGTATTTATTAGATATAAGTACACTGTAGTTGTCTTCAGACACTCCAGAAGTGGGTGTCAGATTCTGGAGAATCTAAATCCCTCTTATGGTCTGCATATGATGTACGTAAACACAGCCTAACATATACTTCTAAAAATTTAAAGATAGGTGGAGCCACTGAAAGGGCTCAACAATTAACAGCATTGTCTCTTCTTCCAGAGGACCTGGGATCAACTACCAGCAACTATATTGTGGCCCATCTCCAGTTCCAGGCGATCAGACAGACAGACATACAGACAGACAGACAAGGATTGCAGGCCTGCCTGGTTTTTCTTTCTTCTTATACATTTTAAAAATGTTTATTTATTTATATATATATTTATTAGATATAAGTACACTGTAGCTGTCTTCAGACACTTCAGAAGAGGGTGTCATATTCTGGAGAATCTAAATCCCTCTTATGGACTGCATATGATGTACATAAACACAGCCTCACATATAATTCTAAAAATTTAAAAAAGGGTGGGGCCACTCTAAAAGCTCAACAATTAACAGCATTGTCTCCTCTTCCAGAGTACCTGGGATCAACTACCAGCAACTATATGGTGGTTCATCTCCAGTTCCAGAGGATCAGACAGACAGACATACAGACAGTGATAAGGATGGCAGGCCTGCCTGGTCTTTCTTTCTTTCTTATCCTTTTAAAAAAAATGTTTATTTATATATTTATTTATGTATTTATTAGATATAAGTACACTGTAGCTGTCTTCAGACACTCCAGAAGAGGGTGTCAGATTCTGGAGAATCTAAATCCCTCTTATGGTCTGTATATGATGTACATAAACAAAGCCTCACATATACTTCTAAAAATTTAAAGATGTGTGGGGCCACTGAGAGGGCTCAACAATTAACAGCATTGTCTCCTCTTTCAGAGAACCTGGGATAAACTACCAGCACCTTATGGTGGCCCATCTCCAGTTCCAGTGGATCAGACAGACAGACAGAGAGACAGAGAGACAGAGATAAGGATGGCAGGTCTGCCTGGTCTTTCTTTATTTCTTATACTTTTTAAAAAATGTTTATTTATTTATTTATTTATTTATTTATTTATGTATTTATTAGATATAAGTACACTGTAGCCGTCTTCAGACACTCCAGAAGAGGGTGTCAGATTCTAGAGAATCTAAATCCCTCTTATGGTCTGAATATGATGTACATAAACACAGCCTCACATATACTTCTAAAAATTATAAATAGGTGGGGCCACTGAAATGACTCAACAATTAACAGCATTGTCTCCTCTTCCAGAGAACCTGGGATCAACTACCAGCACCTAAAAGGTGGCCCATCTCCAGTTCCAGGGGATCAGACAGACAGACAGACAGACAGTGATAAGGATGGCAGGCCTGCCTGGTCTATCTTTCTTTCTTATCCTTTTTTTAAAAAATGTTTATTTATTTATTTATTTATTTATTTATTTATTTATTTATTTATTATTAGATATAAGTACACTGTAGCTGTTCAGACACTCCAGAAGAGGGTGTCAGATTCTGGAGAATCTAAATCCCTCTTATGGTCTGCATATGATGTACATAAACACAGCCTCACATATACTTCTAAAAATTAAAGAAAGGTGGGGCCACTCTAAAAGCTCAACAATTAACAGCATTGTCTCCTCTTCCAGAGTATCTGGGATCAACTACCAGCAACTATATGGTGTCCCATCTCCAGTTCCAGGGGATCAGACAGACAGACATACAGACAGTGATAAGGATGGCAGGCCTGCCTGGTCTTTCTTTCTTTCTTATCCTTTTTAAAAAAATGTTTATTTATTTATTTATTTACGTATTTATTAGATATAAGTACACTGTAGCTGTCTTCAGACACTCCAGAAGAGGGTGTCAGATTCTGGAGAATCTAAATCCCTCTTATGGTCTGCATATGATGTACATAAACAGAGCCTCACATATACTTCTAAAAATTTAAAGATGTGTGGGGCCACTGAGAGGGCTCAACAATTAACAGCATTGTCTCCTCTTTCAGAGAACCTGGGATAAACTACCAGCACCTTATGGTGGCCCATCTCCAGTTCCAGTGGATCAGACAGACAGACAGACAGACAGAGAGACAGAGATAAGGATGGCAGGTCTGCCTGGTCTTTCTTTATTTCTTATACTTTTTAAAGAATGTTTATTTATTTATTTATTTATTTATTTATTTATTTATTTATTTATTTATTTATTAGATATAAGTACATTGTAGCCGTCTTCAGACACTCCAGAAGAGGGTGTCAGATTCTAGAGAATCTAAATCCCTCTTATGGTCTGAATATGATGTACATAAACACAGCCTCACATATACTTCTAAAAATTATAAATAGGTGGGGCCACTGAAAGGACTCAACAATTAACAGCATTGTCTCCTCTTCCAGAGAACCTGGGATCAACTACCAGCACCTAAAAGGTGGCCCATCTCCAGTTCCAGGGGATCAGACAGACAGACAGACAGACAGTGATAAGGATGGCAGGCCTGCCTGGTCTTTCTTTCTTTCTTTTCCTTTTTTTAAAAAAATGTTTATTTATTTATTTATTTATTTATTTATTTATTTATTATTAGATATAAGTACACTGTAGCTGTTCAGTCACTCAGAAGAGGGTATCATATTCTGGAGAATCTAAATCCCACTTATGGTATGCATATGATGTACATAAACACAGCCTCACATATACTTCTAAAAATTTAAAGAAGGGTGGGGCCACTCTAAAAGCTCAACAATTAACAGCATTGTCTCCTCTTCCAGAGTACCTAGGATCAACTACCAGCAACTATATGGTGGCCCATCTCCAGTTCCAGTGGATCAGACAGACAGACAGACAGACAGAGAGACAGAGATAAGGATGGCAGGCCTGCCTGGTCTTTCTTTATTTCTTATACTTTTTAAAAATTGTTTATTTATTTATTTATTTATTTATTTATTTATGTATTTATTAGATATAAGTACACTGTAGCCGTCTTCAGACACTCCAGAAGAGGGTGTCAGATTCTAGAGAATCTAAATCCCTCTTATGGTCTGAATATGATGTACATAAACACAGCCTCACATATACTTCTAAAAATTTAAAGATGGTTGGGGCCACTGAAAGGGCTCAACAATTAACAGCATTGTCTCCTCTTCCAGAGGACCTGGGATCAACTACCAGCACCTATATTGTGGCCCATCTCCAGTTCCAGGGGATCAGACAGACATACATACAGACAGACAGACAAGGATTGCAGGCCTGCCTGGTTTTTCTTTCTTCTTATACATTTTAAAAATGTTTATTTATTTATATATATATTTATTAGATATAAGTACACTGTAGCTGTCTTCAGACACTTCAGAAGAGGGTGTCATATTCTGGAGAATCTAAATCCCTCTTATTTACTGCATATGATGTACATAAACACAGCCTCACATATACTTCTAAAAATTAAAAATGGGTGGGGCCACTGAAAGGGCTCAACAATTAACAGCATTGTCTCCTCTTCCAGAAAACCTGGGATCAACTACCAGCAACTATATGGTGGTCCATCTCCAGTTCCAAGGGATCAGACAGACAGACATACAGACAGTGATAAGGATGGCAGGCCTGCCTAGTCTTTCTTTCTTTTTTATCCTTTTTAAAAAAATGTTTATTTATTTATTTATTTATGTATTTATTAGATATAAGTACACTGTAGCTGTCTTCAGACACTCCAGAAGAGGGTGTCAGATTCTGATGAATCTAAATCCCTCTTATGGTCTGCATATGATGTACATAAACAGAGCCTCACATATACTTCTAAAAATTTAAAGATGTGTGGGGCCACTGAGAGGGCTCAACAATTAACAGCATTGTCTCCTCTTTCAGAGAACCTGGGATAAACTACCAGCACCTTATGTTGGCCCATCTCCAGTTCCAGTGGATTAGACAGACAGACAGACAGACAGAGAGACAGAGATAAGGATGGCAGGTCTGCCTGGTCTTTCTTTATTTCTTATACTTTTTAAAAAATGTTTATTTATATATTTATTTATTTATGTATTTATTAGATATAAGTACATTGTAGCCGTCTTCAGACACTCCAGAAGAGGGTGTCAGATTCTAGAGAATCTAAATCCCTCTTATGGTCTGAATATGATGTACATAAACACAGCCTCACATATACGTCTAAAAATTATAAATAGGTGGGGCCACTGAAAGGACTCAACAATTAACAGCATTGTCTCCTCTTCCAGAGAACCTGGGATCAACTACCAGCACCTAAAAGGTGGCTCATCTCCAGTTCCAGGGGATCAGACAGACAGACAGACAGACAGTGATAAGGATGGCAGGCCTGCCTGGTCTTTCTTTCTTTCTTATCCTTTTTTTAAAAAATGTTTATTTATTTATTTATTTATTTATTTATTTATCTATTTATTTATTATTAGATATAAGTACACTGTAGCTGGTCAGACACTCCAGAAGAGGGTGTCAGATTCTGGAGAATCTAAATCTCTCTTATGGTCTGCATATGATGTACATAAACACAGCCTCACATATAATTCTAAAAATTTAAAGAAGGGTTGGAGCACTCTAAAAGCTCAACAATTAACAGCATTGTCTCCTCTTCTAGAGTACTTGGGATCAGCTACCAGCAACTATATGGTGGCCCATCTCCAGTTCCAGGGGATCAGACAGACAGACATACAGACAGTGATAAGGATGGCAGGCCTGTCTGGTCTTTCTTTCTTTCTTATCCTTTTTAAAAAAATGTTTATTTATATATTTATTTATGTATTTATTAGATATAAGTACACTGTAGCTGTCTTCAGACACCCCAGAAGAGGGTGTCAGATTCTGGAGAATCTAAATCCCTCTTATGGTCTGCATATGATGTACATAAACACAGCCTCACATATACTTCTAAAAATTTAAAGATGTGTGGGGCCAATGAGAGGGCTCAACAAGTAACAGCATTGTCTCCTCTTTCAGAAACCTGGGATAAACTACCAGCACCTTATGGTGGCCCATCTCCAGTTCCAGTGGATCAGACAGACAGACAGACAGACGGAGAGACAGAGAAAAGGATGGCAGGCCTGCCTGGTCTTTCTTTATTTCTTATACTTTTTAAAAAATGTTTATTTATTTATTTATTTATTTATTTATTTATTTATTTATGTATTTATTAGATATAAGTACACTGTAGCCGTCTTCAGACACTCCAGAAGAGGGTGTCAGATTCTAGAGAATCTAAATCCCTCTTATGGTCTGAATATGATGTACATAAACACAACCTCACATATACTTCTAAAAATTATAAATATGTGGGGCCACTGAAAGCACTCAACAATTAACAGCATTGTCTCCTCTTCCAGAGAACCTGGGATCAACTACCAGCACCTAAAAGGTGGCCCATCTCCAGTTCCAGGGGATCAGACAGACAGACAGACAGACAGTGAAAAGGATGGCAGTCCTGCCTGGTCTTTCTTTCTTTCTTATCCTTTTTTAAAAAAATGTTTATTTATTTATTTATTTATTTAGTTATTTATTTATTTATTTATTATTAGATATAAGTACACTGTAGCTGTTCAGACACTCCAATAGAGGGTGTCAGATTCTGGAGAATCTAAATCCCTCTTATGGTCTGCATATGATGTACATAAACACAGCCTCACATATACTTCTAAAAATTTAAAGATGGGTGGGCCCACTGAAAGGGCTCAACAATTAACACCATTGTCTCCTCTTACAGAGAACGTGGGATCAACTATCAACAACTATGTGGTGGCCCATCTCAAGTTGCAGGGGATCAGACAGACAGACAGACAGACAGAGATAAGGATGGCAGTCCTGCCTGATTTTTCTTTCTTTCTTATCCTTTTTAAAATTGTTTATTTATTTATTTATTCATTAATTAATTTATTTATTTATTTATGTATTTATTAGATATAAGTACACTGTAGCTGTCCTCAGACTCTCCAGAAGAGGGTGTCAGATTCTGGATAATCTATATCCCTCTTATGGTCTGCATATGATGTACATAAACACAGCCTCACATTTACTTCTAAAAATTTAAAGATGGTTGGGGCCACTGAAAGGGCTCAACAATTAACAGCATTGTCTCCTCTTCCAGAGGACCTGGGATCAACTACCAGCACCTATATTGTGGCCCATCTCCAGTTCCAGGGGATCAGACAGACATACATACAGACAGACAGACAAGGATTGCAGGCCTGCCTGGTTTTTCTTTCTTCTTATACATTTTAAAAATGTTTATTTATTTATATATATATTTATTAGATATAAGTACACTGTAGCTGTCTTCAGACACTTCAGAAGAGGGTGTCATATTCTGGAGAATCTAAATCCCTCTTATTTACTGCATATGATGTACATAAACACAGCCTCACATATACTTCTAAAAATTTATAGAAGGGTGGGGCCACTCTAAAAGCTCAACAATTAACAGCATTGTCTCCTCTTCCAGAGTACCTGGGATCAACTACCAGCAACTATATGGTGGTCCATCTCCAGTTCCAAGGGATCAGACAGACAGACATACAGACAGTGATAAGGATGGCAGGCCTGCCTAGTCTTTCTTTCTTTATTATCCTTTTTAAAAAAATGTTTATTTATTTATTTATTTATGTATTTATTAGATATAAGTACACTGTAGCTGTCTTCAGACACTCCAGAAGAGGGTGTCAGATTCTGATGAATCTAAATCCCTCTTATGGTCTGCATATGATGTACATAAACAGAGCCTCACATATACTTCTAAAAATTTAAAGATGTGTGGGGCCACTGAGAGGGCTCAACAATTAACAGCATTGTCTCCTCTTTCAGAGAACCTGGGATAAACTACCAGCACCTTATGGTGGCCCATCTCCAGTTCCAGTGGATCAGACAGACAGACAGACAGACAGAGAGACAGAGATAAGGATGGCAGGTCTGCCTGGTCTTTCTTTATTTCTTATACTTTTTAAAAAATGTTTATTTATATATTTATTTATTTATGTATTTATTAGATATAAGTACATTGTAGCCGTCTTCAGACACTCCAGAAGAGGGTGTCAGATTCTAGAGAATCTAAATCCCTCTTATGGTCTGAATATGATGTACATAAACACAGCCTCACATATACGTCTAAAAATTATAAATAGGTGGGGCCACTGAAAGGACTCAACAATTAACAGCATTGTCTCCTCTTCCAGAGAACCTGGGATCAACTACCAGCACCTAAAAGGTGGCTCATCTCCAGTTCCAGGGGATCAGACAGACAGACAGACAGACAGTGATAAGGATGGCAGGCCTGCCTGGTCTTTCTTTCTTTCTTATCCTTTTTTTTTTAAAATGTTTATTTATTTATTTATTTATTTATTTATTTATTTATTTATTTATTTATTATTAAATATAAGTACACTGTAGCTGTTCAGACACTCCAGAAGAGCGTGTCATATTCTGGAGAATCTAAATCCCACTTATGGTATGCATATGATGTACATAAACACAGCCTCACATATACTTCTAAAAATTTAAAGAAGGGTGGGGCCACTCTAAAATCTCAACAATTAACAGCATTGTCTCCTCTTCCAGAGTACCTGGGATCAACTACCAGCAACTATATGGTGGCCCATCTCCAGTTCCAGGGGATCAGACAGAGAGACATACAGACAGTGATAAGGATGGCAGGCCTGCCTGGTCTTTCTTTCTTTCTTATCCTTTTTAAAAAAATGTTCATTTATATATTTATTTATGTATTTATTAGATATATGTACACTGTAGCTGCTTTCAGACACTCCAGAAGAGGGTGTCAGATTCTGGAGAATCTAAATCCCTGTTATGGTCTGCATATGATGTACATAAACACAGCCTCGCTTATACTTCTAAAAATTTAAAGATGTGGGGGGCCACTGAGAGGGCTCAACAATTAACAGCATTGTCTCCTCTTTCAGAGAACCTGGAATAAACTACCAGCACCTTATGGTGGCCCATCTCCAGTTCCAGTGGATCAGAAAGACAGACAGACAGACAGATAGACAGAGATAAGGATGGCAGGCCTGCCTGGTCTTTCTTTATTTCTTATACATTTTAAAAATTGTTTATTTATTTATTTATTTATTTATTTATTTATTAATTAGATATAAGTACACTGTAGCCGTCTTCAGACACTCCAGAAGAGGGTGTCAGATAATAGAGAATCTAAATCCCTCTTATGGTCTGAATATGATGTACATAAACACAGCCTCACATATACGTCTAAAAATTATAAATAGGTGGGGCCACTGAAAGGACTCAACAATTAACAGCATTGTCTCCTCTTCCAGAGAACCTGGGATCAACTACCAGCACCTAAAAGGTGGCACATCTACAGTTCCAGGGGTACAGACAGACAGACAGACAGAGAGTGATAAGGATGGCAGGCCTGCCTGGTCTTTCTTTCTTTCTTATCCTTTTTTTAAAAAAATGTTCGTTTATTTATTTATTTATTTATTTATTTATTTATTTATTTATTTATTTATTAGATATAAGTACACTGTAGCTGTTCAGACACTCCAGAAGAGGGTGTCAGATTCTGGAGAATCTAAATCCCTCTTATGGTCTGCATATGATGTACATAAACACAGCCTCACATATACTTCTAAAAATTTAAAGAAGGGTGGGGCCACTCTAAAAGCTCAACAATTAACAGCATTGTCTCCTCTTCCAGAGTACCTGGGATCAACTACCAGCAACTATATGGTGGCCCATCTCCAGTTCCAGGGGATCAGACAGACAGACATACAGACAGTGATAAGGATGGCAGGCCTGCCTGGTCTTTCTTTCTTTCTTATCCTTTTAAAAAAATGTTTATTTATATATTTATGTATGTATTTATTAGATATATGTACACTGTAGCTGTCTTCAGACACTCCAGAAGAGGGTGTCAGATTCTGGAGAATCTAAATCCCTCTTATGGTCTGCATATTCGGTACATAAACACAGCCTTGCATGTACTTCTAAAAATTTAAAGATGTGTGGGGCCACTGAGAGGGCTCAACAATTAACAGCATTGTCTCCTCTTTCAGAGAACCTGGGATAAACTACCAGCACCTTATGGTGGCCCATCTCCAGTTCCAGGGGATCAGACAGACAGGCAGACAGAGAGACAGAGATATGGATGGCAGGCCTGCCTGGTCTTTCTTTATTTCTTATATTTTAAAAAAATGTTTATATTTTATTTATTTATTTATTTATTTATTTATTTATTTATTTATTTATTTATGTATTTATTAGATATAAGTACACTGTAGCCGTCTTCAGACACTCCAGAAGAGGGTGTCAGATTCTAGAGAATCTAAATCCCTCTTATGGTCTGAATATGATGTACATAAACACAGCCTCACATATACTTCTAAAAATTATAAATAGGTGGGGCCACTGAAAGGACTCAACAATTTACAGCATTATCTCCTCTTCCAGAGAACCTGGGATCAACTACCAGCACCTAAAAGGTGGCCCATCTCCAGTTCCAGGGGATCAACAGAAAGACAGACAGACAGTGATAAGGATGGCAGGCCTGCCTGGTCTTTCTTTCTTTCTTATCCTTTTTTAAAAAAAATGTTCTTTTATTTATTTATTTATTTATTTATTTATTTATTTATTATTAGATATAAGTACACTGTAGCTGTTCAGACACTCCAGAAGAGGGTGTCAGATTTTGGAGAATCTAAATCCCTCTTATGGTCTGCATATGATGTACATAAACACAGCCTCACATATACTTCTAAAAATTTATAGAAGGGTGGGGCCACTCTAAAAGCTCAACAATTAACAGCATTGTCTCCTCTTCCAGAGTACCTGGGATCAACTACCAGCAACTATATGGTGGCCCATCTCCAGTTCCAGGGGATCAGACAGACAGACATACAGACAGTTATAAGGATGGCAGGCCTGCCTGGTCTTTCTTTCCTTCTTATCCTTTTTAAAAAAATGTTTATTTATATATTTATTTATGTATTTATTAGATATATGTACACTGTAGCTGCTTTCAGACACTCCAGAAGAGGGTGTCAGATTCTGGAGAATCTAAATCCCTCTTATGGTCTGCATATGATGTACATAAACACAGCCTCACATATACTTCTAAAAATTTAAAGATGTGTGGGGCCAATGAGAGGGCTCAACAAGTAACAGCATTGTCTCCTCTTTCAGAAACCTGGGATAAACTACCAGCACCTTATGGTGGCCCATCTCCAGTTCCAGTGGATCAGACAGACAGACAGACAGACAGAGAGACAGAGATAAGGATGGCAGGCCTGCCTGGTCTTTCTTTATTTCTTAAACTTTTTAAAAAATGTTTATTTATTTATTTATTTATTTATTTATTTATTTATTTATTTATTTATTAGGTATAAGTACACTGTAGCCGTCTTCAGACACTCCAGAAGAGGGTGTCAGATTCTAGAGAATCTAAATCCCTCTTATGGTCTGAATATGATGTACATAAACACAGCCTCACATATACTTCTAAAAATTATAAATATGTGGGGCCACTGAAAGCACTCAACAATTAACAGCATTGTCTCCTCTTCCAGGGAACCTGGGATCAACTACCAGCACCTAAAAGGTGGCCCATCTCTAGTTCCAGGGGATCAGACAGACAGAGAGACAGACAGTGATAAGGATGGCAGGCCTGCCTGGTCTTTCTTTCTTATCCTTTTTTAAAAAAAATGTTTATTTATTTATTTATTTATTTATTTATTTATTTATTTATTATTAAATATAAGTACACTGTAGCTGTTCAGACACTCCAGAAGAGGGTGTCATATTCTGGAGAATCTAAATCCCACTTATGGTATGCATATGATGTACATAAACACAGCCTCACATATACTTCTAAAAATTTAAAGAAGGGTGGGGCCACTCTAAAAGCTCAACAATTAACAGCATTGTCTCCTCTTCCAGAGTACCTGGGATCAACTACCAGCAACTATATGGTGGCCCATCTCCAGTTCCAGGGGATCAGACAGAGAGACATACAGACAGTGATAAGGATGGCAGGCCTGCCTGGTCTTTCTTTCTTTCTTATCCTTTTTAAAAAAATGTTTATTTATATATTTATTTATGTATTTATTAGATATATGTACACTGTAGCTGCTTTCAGACACTCCAGAAGAGGGTGTCAGATTCTGGAGAATCTAAATCCCTGTTATGGTCTGCATATGATGTACATAAACACAGCCTCGCATATACTTCTAAAAATTTAAAGATGTGTGGGGCCACTGAGAGGGCTCAACAATTAACAGCATTGTCTCCTCTTTCAGAGAACCTGGAATAAACTACCAGCACCTTATGGTGGCCCATCTCCAGTTCCAGTGGATCAGACAGACAGACAGACAGACAGAGAGACAGAGATAAGGATGGCAGGCCTGCCTGGTCTTTCTTTATTTCTTATACTTTTTAAAAATTGTTTTATTTATTTATTTATTTATTTATTTATTTATTTATTTATTTATTTATTAATTAGATATAAGTACATAGTAGCCGTCTTCAGACACTCCAGAAGAGGGTGTAAGATTCTAGAGAATCTAAATCCCTCTTATGGTCTGAATATGATGTACATAAACACAGTCTCACATATACGTATAAAAATTATAAATAGGTGGGGCCACTGAAAGGACTCAACAATTAACAGCATTGTCTCCTCTTCCAGAGAACCTGGGATCAACTACCAGTACCTAAAAGGTGGCACATCTACAGTTCCAGGGGATCAGACAGACAGACAGACAGACAGTGATAAGGATGGCAGGCCTGCCTGGTTTTTCTTTCTTTCTTATCCTTTTTTTAAAAAAATGTTCGTTTATTTATTTATTTATTTATTTATTCATTTATTTATTTATTTATTAGATATAAGTACACTGTAGCTGTTCAGACACTCCAGAAGAGGGTGTCAGATTCTGGAGAATCTAAATCCCTCTTATGGTCTGCATATGATGTACATAAACACAGCCTCACATATACTTCTAAAAATTTAAAGAAGGGTGGGGCCACTCTAAAAGCTCAACAATTAACAGCATTGTCTCCTCTTCCAGAGTACCTGGGATCAACTACCAGCAACTATATGGTGGCCCATCTCCAGTTCCAGGGGATCAGACAGACAGACATACAGACAGTGATAAGGATGGCAGGCCTGCCTGGTCTTTCTTTCTTTCTTATCCTTTTAAAAAAATGTTTATTTATATATTTATGTATGTATTTATTAGATATATGTACACTGTAGCTGTCTTCAGACACTCCAGAAGAGGGTGTCAGATTCTGGAGAATCTAAATCCCTCTTATGGTCTGCATATTCGGTACATAAACACAGCCTTGCATATACTTCTAAAAATTTAAAGATGTGTGGGGCCACTGAGAGGGCTCAACAATTAACAGCATTGTCTCCTCTTTCAGAGAACCTGGGATAAACTACCAGCACCTTATGGTGGCCCATCTCCAGTTCCAGGGGATCAGACAGACAGACAGACAGAGAGACAGAGATATGGATGGCAGGCCTGCCTG
>NW_028227285.1:180439-267939 GCF_978045245.1 Mus caroli | reverse complement strand
TATACTTCTAAAAATTTAAAGATAGGTGGAGCCACTGAAAGGGCTCAACAATTAATAGCATTGTCTCCTCTTCCAGAGAACCTGGGATCAACTAACAGCAACTATATGGTGGCCCATATACAGTTCCAAGGGATCAGACAGTCTGACAGACAGACAGACTGACAGAGATTAGGATGGCAGGCCTGCCTGGTCTTTCTTTCTTTCTTATCCTTTTTAAAAAATGTTTATTTATTTATGTATTTATTAGATATAAGTACACTGTAGCTGTCTTCAGACACTCCAGAAGAGGGTGTCAGATTCTGGAGAATCTAAATCCCTCTTATGGTCTGCATATGATGTACATAAACACAGCCTCACATATACTACTAAAAATTTAACGATGGGTGGGGCCACTGAAAGCGCACAACAATTAACAGCATTGTCTCCTCTTCCAGAGAACCTGGGATCAACTACCAGCACCTATATGGTGGCCCATCTCCAGTTCCAGGGGATCAGAACGACTGACAGACAGACAGACAGAGATAAGGATGGCAGGCCTGCCTGGTCTTTCTTTTTTTCTTATCCGGTTTAAATAATGTTTATTTATTTTTTATTTATTTATTTATTTATTTATGTATTTATTAGATATAAGTACACTGTAGCTGTCTTCAGACACTTCAGAAGAGGGTGTCAGATTCTGGAGAATCTAAATCCCTCTTATGGTCTGCATATGATGTACATAAACACAGCCTCACATATACTTCTAAAAATTTAAAGATGGGTAGGGCCACTGATAGGGCTCAACAATTAAGAGCATTGTCTCCTCTTCCAGAGAACCTTGGATCAACTACCAGCAACTATATGGTGGCCCATCTCCAGTTCCCGGGGATCAGATAGACAGACAGAGAGACAGGCAGAGATATGGATGGCAGGCCTACCTGGTCTTTCTTTCTTTCTTATCCTTTTTAAAAAAATGTTTATTTATTTATTTATTTATTTATCTATTTATTTATTAGATATAAGTACACTGTAGCTGTCTTCAGATACTCCAGAAGAGGGTGTCAGATTCTGGAGAATCTAAATCCCTCTTACGGTCTGCATATGATGTACATAAACACAGCCTCACATATACTTCTAAATATTTAAAGATGGGTAGGGCCACTGATAGGGCTCAACAATTAACAGCATTGTCTCCTCTTCCAGAGAACCTGGGATCAACTACCAGCAACTTTATGGTAGCCCAACTCCAGTTCCAGGGGATCAGATAGACAGACAGACAGACAGAGATAAGGATGGCAGGCCTGCCTGGTCTTACTTTTTTTCTTATCCTTTTTAAAAAATGTTTATTTATTTATTTATTTATTTATTATATATAAGTACACTGTAGCTGTCTTCAGTCACTCCAGTAGAGGGTGTCAGATTCTGGAGAATCTAAATCCTCTTATAATCTGAATATGATGTACATAAACACAGCCTCACATAAACTTCTAAATATTTAAAGAAGTGTGGGGCCACTGAAAGGGCTCAACAATTAACCGAATTGTCTCCTCTTCCAGAGAACCTTGGATCAACTACCAGCACAATATGGTGGCCCATCTCAAGTTCCTGGGGATCAGATAGACAGACAGACAGACAGACAGAGATATGGATGGCAGGCCTGCCTGGTCTTTCTTTCTTTCTTATACTTTTTAAAATATGTTTATTTATTTATTTATTTATTTATTTATCTATTTATTTATTAGATATAAGTACACTGTAGCTGTCTTCAGACACTCCAGAAGAGGGTGTCAGATTCTGGAGAATCTAAATCCCTCTTATGGTCTGCATATGATGTACATAAACACAGCCTCACATATACTTCTAAAAATTTAAAGATGTGTGGGGCCACTTAGAGGGCTCAACAATTAACAGCATTGTCTCCTCTTTCAGAGAACCAGGGATAAACTACCAGCACCTTATGGTGGCCCATCTCCAGTTCCAGTTGAGCAGACAGACAGACAGACAGAGAGACAGAGATAAGGATGGCAGGCCTGCCTGGTCTTTCTTTATTTCTTATACTTTTTAAAAAATGTTTATTTATTTATTTATTTATTTATTTATGTATTTATTAGATATAAGTACACTGTAGCTGTCTTCAGACACTCCAGAAGAGGGTGTCAGATTCTGGAGAAACTAAATCCCTCTTATGGTCTGCATATGATGTACATAAATACAGCCTCACATATACTTCTAAATATTTAAAGATGGGTAGAGCCACTGATAGGGCTCAACAATTAACAGCATTGTCTCCTCTTCCAGAGAACCTGGGATCAACTACCAGCAACTTTATGGTAGCCCAAGTCCAGTTCCAGGGGATCAGACAGACAGACAGACAGACAGAGATAAGGATGGCAGGCCTGCCTGGTCTTTCTTTCTTTCTTATCCTTTTTAAAAAATATTTATTTATTTATTTATTTATTTATTTATTTTTTTATGTATTTCTTAGATATAAGTACACTGTAGCTTTCTTTAGACACTCCAGAGGAGGGTGTAAGATTCTGGAGAATGAAAATCCCTCTTATGGTCTTCATAGGATGTACATAAACACAGCCTCACATATACTGAGCTGAGGTGTCACAGGCCAACTGCTGGAATTTCTGAGTACCACCTAGATTGAGAAAAGCTATGCTGTGGTTGCTTAATTTATGTATTTTATTATTTCTATTTGTTGTTTTGTTTTGTTTTATTTGTTTTTAGAGAAGTCCTCAGTCTGTAGCTCTGGCTGACCCAGGACTGCCTACTTGTGTTAATTAGGGTTTCACAGCTGAGAACAGACACCAAGAGCAAGGTAAGGCTTAGAAAACTCTACATTCAGTGGTGGCTCAAGCTCTTAATGAGAGCACTCTGTAGACAGAGGCAGTCAGTTTCTGAGTTCGAGGCCACCCTGGTGAAAGACAGGGCTAGGGTAGGGGCTAGGGTGAGGAAAGAAAGAAAGAAAAGAAACAAAGAAAGAAGAATAAAAAGTTTTTATAAAAGTTTTATAAAAAGTGTTAAAGTTTTTAAAAATTAAAAAAAAAAATACCAGATCACCATCACACAGCATTGGCTGTCTTCAGGTGTATCCTTTCAGCCTCCAAAACAAAAAACAATGGCTGGCTGTCTTCAGGTATATCCTATTCTCGAGTCTTATTTCCAACATTAGAGCTGGGCTGAGCTGCCTCATTATGTAATTGCAAACCTTCCTTGGTTTGTCTTTTCCATTTCTAAGACTAACAGGCCTTTTTCTATTTATTGAATATGCTCATGACTGTCCTTTAGATATAGTAAATATAACTGTTGCTTATAAAACTTGTTTTCTAGGAATTTTTAAAGGGCAATGGCAGAGTTTATTTATAAAAAAATATTTTGCATTTATTTATTTGTGTGAGTGATGAAGCTCAGGTCTTCAAACTCGTCAGGAGGTATGATTACCTCCCCTCTCTCTCAACCCCTCTCTCTCCTCTCTCAATGATTGTGTAAGAATGTTTTGCATGTGTATGCTGTGCCCACAGACTCCAGAACAGAGTATTAGATCCCCTGGAACTGGAGATGGGCCACCATATATAATACTGGTAATTGAGCCCAGGTTCTCTGGAAGAGGAGACAATGCTCTTAATTGTTGAGCCCTCTCTGTAGCCACATCTTTCTTTTTCTTTTTTTTTTTTTTGAGTATATGTGAGGCTGTGTTTATATACATCATATGCAGACAATAAGAATGATTTAGATTCTTCAGAATCTGACACCCTCTTCTGGACTGTCTGAAGATAGCTACAGCATACTTAAATATAATAAATAAATAAATCTTTAAAAAAAAAAGGAAAAGTAAAAAAGAAAGAACAGGCCTGCCATATGCATGTTCATAGAGGAAAATGGAAGAGACCCCAATCTAACCTCAGCAGGGTGCTTCCTTCTGGATGGTAGCTCACAGTTTCATCCCAGCAAGACAGGCAAATCACTGAGTTCAAGGACAGTAAGGTTCAGGACAGCCAAGGTTAGGAAGGAAAAGGGTCTATGTTGAGAATACAAACCGACAAAACAACAACTAGGAAAAAGAAGTGACAGTGTAACTTTGGGTAGGGTACCAACAAGAGAAAGCTTTCTGTTACCACTTACAAACACCAGTAGCCTTGCACCCTTCTGCCCAGGTCCCTGCCTTCCTTTCTAGGAATTCTAAGGATGCCAGGGGGTGGGGGAATCCAGATTAACTTTTTAAAAACAAAGACTTGGTCTTTGATGTCTATAGGAAGCCCTTCTCAGTGCCTTTAACTACCACTGAACTTTCAGGGCTGTGACTCAACTGTAACAAGGAACAGAGCTAAGAACCTGCAGCCTTTGAAAACAACTATTTTTTTAAAGTGGGGGACACAAATCAGCAGTAGAACCCCTCAGGTTCAGCCATAATACTTGTTAGGGAAAGAGCCTCAATGTCCGGAGCTGAGGTCTCATGGGTGAACTGCTTCAAGCTCTGAGTATCATTGAAAGAAAGAAAAGATATCATGTGGTTGCTTAATTTATTTATTTTATTATTTCTATTTTTTGTTTTCTTTTGTTTTGTTTTAGAAAAGGCCTCAGTCTGTAGCTATGGCTGACCTAGGACAGACTGCATGTGTTAATTAGGGTTTCACAGCTGAGAAACAGACCATACCTATGTAAGACTTAGAAAACCAAACAGTCAGTGGTGGCTCGAGCTCTTAATGAGAGCACTCTGTAGGCAGAGGCAGTCAGTTTCTGAGTTCGAGGCCAGCCTGGTTGAAGACAGGGATAGGCAGGGCTAGGCAAGGCAGGGCTGGGCTAGGCTAGGCTAGGCAAGGGGCTGGGCTAGTCAAGGCAAGGGACTAGGCTAGGCTACTCAAGGGGCTAGGCAAGACAGACAGACAGAGGGAAAGACAGACAAGGATGGCAGGCCTGCCTGGTTTTTCTTTCTTTCTTATCCCTTTAAAAAATGTTTATTTATTTATTTATTTATTTATTTATTTATTTATGTATTTATTAGATATAAGTACACTGTAGCTGTCTTCAGACACTCCAGAAGAGGGTGTCAGATTCTGGAGAATCTATATCCCTCTTATGGTCTGCATATGATGTACATAAACACAGCCTCACATTTACATCTTAAAATTTAAAGATGTGTGGGGCCAATGAAAGGGATCAACAATTAACAGCATTGTCTCCTCTTATGGAGAACCTGGGATCAACTACGAGCAACTATATGGTGGCTCATCTCCAGTTCCAGGGGATCAGACAGACAGACAGACATACAGACAGATAGAGTTAAGGATTTCAGGCCTACCTGGTCTTTCATTCTTTCTTATCCTTTTTAAAAAATGTTTATTAATTTAACTATGTATTTATTAGATATAAGTACACTGTAGCTGTCTTCAAACACTCCCGAAGAGGGTGTCAGATTCTGGAGAATCTATATCCCTCTTATGGTCTGCATATGATGTACATGAACACAGCCTCACATATACTTCTAAATATTTAAAGATGGGTAGGGCCACTGATAGGGCTCAACAATTAACAGCATTGTCTCCTCTTCCAGAGAACCTGGGATCAACTACCAGCAACTTTATGGTAGCCCAACTCCAGTTCCAGGGGATCAGACAGACAGACAGACAGACAGAGATAAGGATGGCAGGCCTGCCTGGTCTTACTTTCTTTCTTATCCTTTTTAAAAAATGTTTATTTATTTATTTATTTATTTATTTATTATATATAAGTACACTGTAGCTGTCTTCAGTCACTCCAGTAGAGGGTGTCAGATTCTGGAGAATCTAAATCCTCTTATAATCTGAATATGATGTACATAAACACAGCCTCACATAAACTTCTAAATATTTAAAGAAGTGTGGGGCCACTGAAAGGGCTCAACAATTAACCGAATTGTCTCCTCTTCCAGAGAACCTTGGATCAACTACCAGCACAATATGGTGGCCCATCTCAAGTTCCCGGGGATCAGATAGACAGACAGACAGACAGACAGAGATATGGATGGCAGGCCTGCCTGGTCTTTCTTTCTTTCTTATACTTTTTAAAATATGTTTATTTATTTATTTATTTATTTATTTATTTATTTATTTATCTATTTATTTATTAGATATAAGTACACTGTAGCTGTCTTCAGACACTCCAGAAGAGGGTGTCAGATTCTGGAGAATCTAAATCCCTCTTATGGTCTGCATATGATGTACATAAACACAGCCTCACATATACTTCTAAAAATTTAAAGATGTGTGGGGCCACTGAGAGGGCTCAACAATTAACAGCATTGTCTCCTCTTTCAGAGAACCTGGGATAAACTACCAGCACCTTATGGTGGCCCATCTCCAGTTCCAGTTGAGCAGACAGACAGACAGACAGAGAGACAGAGATAAGGATGGCAGGCCTGCCTGGTCTTTCTTTATTTCTTATACTTTTTAAAAAATGTTTATTTATTTATTTATTTATTTATTTATTTATTTATGTATTTATTAGATATAAGTACACTGTAGCTGTCTTCAGACACTCCAGAAGAGGGTGTCAGATTCTGGAGAATCTAAATCCCTCTTATGGTCTGCATATGATGTACATAAATACAGCCTCACATATACTTCTAAATATTTAAAGATGGGTAGAGCCACTGATAGGGCTCAACAATTAACAGCATTGTCTCCTCTTCCAGAGAACCTGGGATCAACTACCAGCAACTTTATGGTAGCCCAAGTCCAGTTCCAGGGGATCAGACAGACAGACAGACAGACAGAGATAAGGATGGCAGGCCTGCCTGGTCTTTCTTTCTTTCTTATCCTTTTTAAAAAATATTTATTTATTTATTTATTTTTTTATTTTTTTATGTATTTCTTAGATATAAGTACACTGTAGCTTTCTTTAGACACTCCAGAGGAGGGTGTCAGATTCTGGAGAATGAAAATCCATCTTATGGTCTTCATAGGATGTACATAAACACAGCCTCACATATACTGAGCTGAGGTGTCACAGGCCAACTGCTGGAATTTCTGAGTACCACCTAGATTGAGAAAAGCTATGCTGTGGTTGCTTAATTTATGT
The DNA here is from genome assembly GCF_978045245.1 of Mus caroli. Classification (NCBI taxonomy): domain Eukaryota; kingdom Metazoa; phylum Chordata; class Mammalia; order Rodentia; family Muridae; genus Mus; species Mus caroli. Next base: position 260,895 of record NW_028227285.1, on the reverse strand, counting down.
ATTTTATTATTTCTATTTGTTGTTTTGTTTTGTTTTATTTGTTTTTAGAGAAGTCCTCAGTCTGTAGCTCTGGCTGACCCAGGACTGCCTACATGTGTTAATTAGGGTTTCACAGCTGAGAACAGACACCAAGAGCAAGGTAACGCTTAGAAAACTCTACATTCAGTGGTGGCTCAAGCTCTTAATGAGAGCACTCTGTAGACAGAGGCAGTCAGTTTCTGAGTTCGAGGCCACCCTGGTGAAAGACAGGGCTAGGGTAGGGGCTAGGGTGAGGAAAGAAAGAAAGAAAAGAAACAAAGAAAGAAGAATAAAAAGTTTTTATAAAAGTTTTATAAAAAGTGTTAAAGTTTTTAAAAATTAAAAAAAAAAAACCAGATCACCATCACACAGCATTGGCTGTCTTCAGGTGTATCCTTTCAGCCTCCAAAACAAAAAACAATGGCTGGCTGTCTTCAGGTATATCCTATTCTCGAGTCTTATTTCCAACATTAGAGCTGGGCTGAGCTGCCTCATTATGTAATTGCAAACCTTCCTTGGTTTGTCTTTTCCATTTCTAAGACTAACAGGCCTTTTTCTATTTATTGAATATGCTCATGACTGTCCTTTAGATATAGTAAATATAACTGTTGCTTATAAAACTTGTTTTCTAGGAATTTTTAAAGGGCAATGGCAGAGTTTATTTATAAAAAAATATTTTGCATTTATTTATTTGTGTGAGTGATGAAGCTCAGGTCTTCAAACTCGTCAGGAGGTATGATTACCTCCCCTCTCTCTCAACCCCTCTCTCTCCTCTCTCAATGATTGTGTAAGAATGTTTTGCATGTGTATGCTGTGCCCACAGACTCCAGAACAGAGTATTAGATCCCCTGGAACTGGAGATGGGCCACCATATATAATACTGGTAATTGAGCCCAGGTTCTCTGGAAGAGGAGACAATGCTCTTAATTGTTGAGCCCTCTCTGTAGCCACATCTTTCTTTCTTTTTTTTTTTTGAGTATATGTGAGGCTGTGTTTATATACATCATATGCAGACAATAAGAATGATTTAGATTCTTCAGAATCTGACACCGTCTTCTGGACTGTCTGAACATAGCTACAGCATACTTAAATATAATAAATAAATAAATCTTTAAAAAGAAAAGGAAAAGTAAAAAAGAAAGAACAGGCCTGCCATATGCATGTTCATAGAGGAAAATGAAGAGACCCCAATCTAACCTCAGAAGGGTGCTTCCTTCTGGATGGTAGCTCACAGTTTCATCCCAGCAAGACAGGCAAATCACTGAGTTCAAGGACAGTAAGGTTCAGGACAGCCAAGGTTAGGAAGGAAAAGGGTCTATGTTGAGAATACAAACCGACAAAACAACAACTAGGAAAAAGAAGTGACAGTGTAACTTTGGGTAGGGTACCAACAAGAGAAAACTTTCTGTTACCACTTACAAACACCAGTAGCCTTGCACCCTTCTGCCCAGGTCCCTGCCTTCCTTTCTAGGAATTCTAAGGATGCCAGGGGGTGGGGGAATCCAGATTAACTTTTTAAAAACAAAGACTTGGTCTTTGATGTCTATAGGAAGCCCTTCTCAGTGCCTTTAACTACCACTGAACTTTCAGGGCTGTGACTCAACTGTAACAAGGAACAGAGCTAAGAACCTGCAGCCTTTGAAAACAACTATTTTTTTAAAGTGGGGGACACAAATCAGCAGTAGAACCCCTCAGGTTCAGCCATAATACTTGTTAGGGAAAGAGCCTCAATGTCCGGAGCTGAGGTCTCATGGGTGAACTGCTTCAAGCTCTGAGTATCATTGAAAGAAAGAAAAGATATCATGTGGTTGCTTAATTTATTTATTTTATTATTTCTATTTTTTGTTTTCTTTTGTTTTGTTTTAGAAAAGGCCTCAGTCTGTAGCTATGGCTGACCTAGGACAGACTGCATGTGTTAATTAGGGTTTCACAGCTGAGAAACAGACCATACCTATGTAAGACTTAGAAAACCAAACAGTCAGTGGTGGCTCGAGCTCTTAATGAGAGCACTCTGTAGGCAGAGGCAGTCAGTTTCTGAGTTCGAGGCCAGCCTGGTTGAAGACAGGGATAGGCAGGGCTAGGCAAGGCAGGGCTGGGCTAGGCTAGGCTAGGCAAGGGGCTGGGCTAGTCAAGGCAAGGGACTAGGCTAGGCTACTCAAGGGGCTAGGCAAGACAGACAGACAGAGGGAAAGACAGACAAGGATGGCAGGCCTGCCTGGTTTTTCTTTCTTTCTTATCCCTTTAAAAAATGTTTATTTATTTATTTATTTATTTATTTATTTATTTATGTATTTATTAGATATAAGTACACTGTAGCTGTCTTCAGACACTCCAGAAGAGGGTGTCAGATTCTGGAGAATCTATATCCCTCTTATGGTCTGCATATGATGTACATAAACACAGCCTCACATTTACATCTTAAAATTTAAAGATGTGTGGGGCCAATGAAAGGGATCAACAATTAACAGCATTGTCTCCTCTTATGGAGAACCTGGGATCAACCACGAGCAACTATATGGTGGCTCATCTCCAGTTCCAGGGGATCAGACAGACAGACAGACATACAGACAGATAGAGTTAAGGATTTCAGGCCTACCTGGTCTTTCATTCTTTCTTATCCTTTTTAAAAAATGTTTATTAATTTAACTATGTATTTATTAGATATAAGTACACTGTAGCTGTCTTCAAACACTCCCGAAGAGGGTGTCAGATTCTGGAGAATCTATATCCCTCTTATGGTCTGCATATGATGTACATGAACACAGCCTCACATATACTTCTAAATATTTAAAGATGGGTAGGGCCACTGATAGGGCTCAACAATTAACAGCATTGTCTCCTCTTCCAGAGAACCTGGGATCAACTACCAGCAACTTTATGGTAGCCCAACTCCAGTTCCAGGGGATCAGACAGACAGACAGACAGACAGACAGAGATAAGGATGGCAGGCCTGCCTGGTCTTACTTTCTTTCTTATCCTTTTTAAAAAATGTTTATTTATTTATTTATTTATTTATTTATTTATTTATTATATATAAGTACACTGTAGCTGTCTTCAGTCACTCCAGTAGAGGGTGTCAGATTCTGGAGAATCTAAATCCTCTTATAATCTGAATATGATGTACATAAACACAGCCTCACATAAACTTCTAAATATTTAAAGAAGTGTGGGGCCACTGAAAGGGCTCAACAATTAACCGAATTGTCTCCTCTTCCAGAGAACCTTGGATCAACTACCAGCACAATATGGTGGCCCATCTCAAGTTCCCGGGGATCAGATAGACAGACAGACAGACAGACAGAGATATGGATGGCAGGCCTGCCTGGTCTTTCTTTCTTTCTTATACTTTTTAAAATATGTTTATTTATTTATTTATTTATTTATTTATTTATCTATTTATTTATTAGATATAAGTACACTGTAGCTGTCTTCAGACACTCCAGAAGAGGGTGTCAGATTCTGGAGAATCTAAATCCCTCTTATGGTCTGCATATGATGTACATAAACACAGCCTCACATATACTTCTAAAAATTTAAAGATGTGTGGGGCCACTGAGAGGGCTCAACAATTAACAGCATTGTCTCCTCTTTCAGAGTACCTGGGATCAACTACCAGCACCTTATGGTGGCCCATCTCCAGTTCCAGTTGAGCAGACAGACAGACAGACAGAGAGACAGAGATAAGGATGGCAGGCCTGCCTGGTCTTTCTTTATTTCTTATACTTTTTAAAAAATGTTTATTTATTTATTTATTTATTTATTTATTTATTTATGTATTTATTAGATATAAGTACACTGTAGCTGTCTTCAGACACTCCAGAAGAGGGTGTCAGATTCTGGAGAATCTAAATCCCTCTTATGGTCTGCATATGATGTACATAAATACAGCCTCACATATACTTCTAAATATTTAAAGATGGGTAGAGCCACTGATAGGGCTCAACAATTAACAGCATTGTCTCCTCTTCCAGAGAACCTGGGATCAACTACCAGCAACTTTATGGTAGCCCAAGTCCAGTTCCAGGGGATCAGACAGACAGACAGACAGACAGAGATAAGGATGGCAGGCCTGCCTGGTCTTTCTTTCTTTCTTATCCTTTTTAAAAAATATTTATTTATTTATTTATTTATTTATTTTTTTATGTATTTCTTAGATATAAGTACACTGTAGCTTTCTTTAGACACTCCAGAGGAGGGTGTCAGATTCTGGAGAATGAAAATCCATCTTATGGTCTTCATAGGATGTACATAAACACAGCCTCACATATACTGAGCTGAGGTGTCACAGGCCAACTGCTGGAATTTCTGAGTACCACCTAGATTGAGAAAAGCTATGCTGTGGTTGCTTAATTTATGTATTTTATTATTTCTATTTGTTGTTTTGTTTTGTTTTATTTGTTTTTAGAGAAGTCCTCAGTCTGTAGCTCTGGCTGACCCAGGACTGCCTACATGTGTTAATTAGGGTTTCACAGCTGAGAACAGACACCAAGAGCAAGGTAACGCTTAGAAAACTCTACATTCAGTGGTGGCTCAAGCTCTTAATGAGAGCACTCTGTAGACAGAGGCAGTCAGTTTCTGAGTTCGAGGCCACCCTGGTGAAAGACAGGGCTAGGGTAGGGGCTAGGGTGAGGAAAGAAAGAAAGAAAAGAAACAAAGAAAGAAGAATAAAAAGTTTTTATAAAAGTTTTATAAAAAGTGTTAAAGTTTTTAAAAATTAAAAAAAAAAAACCAGATCACCATCACACAGCATTGGCTGTCTTCAGGTGTATCCTTTCAGCCTCCAAAACAAAAAACAATGGCTGGCTGTCTTCAGGTATATCCTATTCTCGAGTCTTATTTCCAACATTAGAGCTGGGCTGAGCTGCCTCATTATGTAATTGCAAACCTTCCTTGGTTTGTCTTTTCCATTTCTAAGACTAACAGGCCTTTTTCTATTTATTGAATATGCTCATGACTGTCCTTTAGATATAGTAAATATAACTGTTGCTTATAAAACTTGTTTTCTAGGAATTTTTAAAGGGCAATGGCAGAGTTTATTTATAAAAAAATATTTTGCATTTATTTATTTGTGTGAGTGATGAAGCTCAGGTCTTCAAACTCGTCAGGAGGTATGATTACCTCCCCTCTCTCTCAACCCCTCTCTCTCCTCTCTCAATGATTGTGTAAGAATGTTTTGCATGTGTATGCTGTGCCCACAGACTCCAGAACAGAGTATTAGATCCCCTGGAACTGGAGATGGGCCACCATATATAATACTGGTAATTGAGCCCAGGTTCTCTGGAAGAGGAGACAATGCTCTTAATTGTTGAGCCCTCTCTGTAGCCACATCTTTCTTTCTTTTTTTTTTTTTTGAGTATATGTGAGGCTGTGTTTATATACATCATATGCAGACAATAAGAATGATTTAGATTCTTCAGAATCTGACACCGTCTTCTGGACTGTCTGAACATAGCTACAGCATACTTAAATATAATAAATAAATAAATCTTTAAAAAGAAAAGGAAAAGTAAAAAAGAAAGAACAGGCCTGCCATATGCATGTTCATAGAGGAAAATGAAGAGACCCCAATCTAACCTCAGAAGGGTGCTTCCTTCTGGATGGTAGCTCACAGTTTCATCCCAGCAAGACAGGCAAATCACTGAGTTCAAGGACAGTAAGGTTCAGGACAGCCAAGGTTAGGAAGGAAAAGGGTCTATGTTGAGAATACAAACCGACAAAACAACAACTAGGAAAAAGAAGTGACAGTGTAACTTTGGGTAGGGTACCAACAAGAGAAAGCTTTCTGTTACCACTTACAAACACCAGTAGCCTTGCACCCTTCTGCCCAGGTCCCTGCCTTCTTTTCTAGGAATTCTAAGGATGCCAGGGGGTGGGGGAATCCAGATTAACTTTTTAAAAACAAAGACTTGGTCTTTGATGTCTATAGGAAGCCCTTCTCAGTGCCTTTAACTACCACTGAACTTTCAGGGCTGTGACTCAACTGTAACAAGGAACAGAGCTAAGAACCTGCAGCCTTTGAAAACAACTATTTTTTTAAAGTGGGGGACACAAATCAGCAGTAGAACCCCTCAGGTTCAGCCATAATACTTGTTAGGGAAAGAGCCTCAATGTCCGGAGCTGAGGTCTCATGGGTGAACTGCTTCAAGCTCTGAGTATCATTGAAAGAAAGAAAAGATATCATGTGGTTGCTTAATTTATTTATTTTATTATTTCTATTTTTTGTTTTCTTTTGTTTTGTTTTAGAAAAGGCCTCAGTCTGTAGCTATGGCTGACCTAGGACAGACTGCATGTGTTAATTAGGGTTTCACAGCTGAGAAACAGACCATACCTATGTATGACTTAGAAAACCAAACAGTCAGTGGTGGCTCGAGCTCTTAATGAGAGCACTCTGTAGGCAGAGGCAGTCAGTTTCTGAGTTCGAGGCCAGCCTGGTTGAAGACAGGGATAGGCAGGGCTAGGCAAGGCAGGGCTGGGCTAGGCTAGGCTAGGCAAGGGGCTGGGCTAGTCAAGGCAAGGGACTAGGCTAGGCTACTCAAGGGGCTAGGCAAGACAGACAGACAGAGGGAAAGACAGACAAGGATGGCAGGCCTGCCTGGTTTTTCTTTCTTTCTTATCCCTTTAAAAAATGTTTATTTATTTATTTATTTATTTATTTATTTATTTATTTATGTATTTATTAGATATAAGTACACTGTAGCTGTCTTCAGACACTCCAGAAGAGGGTGTCAGATTCTGGAGAATCTATATCCCTCTTATGGTCTGCATATGATGTACATAAACACAGCCTCACATTTACATCTTAAAATTTAAAGATGTGTGGGGCCAATGAAAGGGATCAACAATTAACAGCATTGTCTCCTATTATGGAGAACCTGGGATCAACTACGAGCAACTATATGGTGGCTCATCTCCAGTTCCAGGGGATCAGACAGACAGACAGACATACAGACAGATAGAGTTAAGGATTTCAGGCCTACCTGGTCTTTCATTCTTTCTTATCCTTTTTAAAAAATGTTTATTAATTTAACTATGTATTTATTAGATATAAGTACACTGTAGCTGTCTTCAAACACTCCCGAAGAGGGTGTCAGATTCTGGAGAATCTATATCCCTCTTATGGTCTGCATATGATGTACATGAACACAGCCTCATATATACTTCTAAAAATTTAAAGATGGGTGGGGCCACTGAAAAGGCTCAACAATTAACAGCACTTACTCCTCTTCCAGAGAACCTGGGATCAACTACCAGCAATTATATGGTGGCCCATCTCCAGTTGCAGGGGATCAGACAGACAGACAGACAGAAAAGGATAGCAGGCCTGCCTGGTCTCTCTTTCTTTATTATCCTTTTTTAAAAATGTTTATTTGTTTATTTATGAATTTATTAGATATAAGTACACGGTAGCTGTCTTGAGACACTAAAGAAGAGGGTGTCAGATTATGGAGAATCTAAATCCCTCTTATGGTCTGCATATTCGGTACATAAACACAGCCTCGCATATACTTATAAAAATTTAAAAATGGGTGGGGCCAGTGAAAGGGCTCAACAATTAACAGCATTGTCTCCTTTTCCAGAGAACCTGGGATCGACTACAAGCAACTCTATGGTGGCCCATCTCCAGTTCCAGAGGATCAGACAGACAGACAGACAGACAGAGATAAGTATGGCAGGCCTGTCTGGTCTTTCTTTCTTTCTTATCCTTTTTAAAAAAATGTTTATTTATATATTTATTTATGTATTTATTAGATATAAGTACACTGTAGTTTCTTCAGACACTCCAGAAGAGGGTGTCAGATTCTGGAGAATCTAAATCCCTCTAATGGTCTGCATATGATGTACATAAACACAGCCTCACATATACTTCTAAAAATTTAAAGATGTGTGGGGCCACTGAGAGGGCTCAACAATTAACAGCATTGTCTCCTCTTTCAGAGAACCTGGGATAAACTACCAGCACATTATGGTGGCCCATCTCCAGTTCCAGTGGATCAGACAGACAGACAGACAGACAGAGAGACAGAGATAAGGATGGCAGGCCTGCCTGGTCTTTCTTTATTTCTTATACTTTTTAAAAAATGTTTATTTATTTATTTATTTATTTATTTATGTATTTATTAGATATAAGTACACTTTAGCCGTCTTCAGACACTCCAGCAGAGGGTGACAGATTCTAGAGAATCTAAATCCCTCTTATGGTCTGAATATGATGTACATAAACACAGCATCACATATACTTCTAAAAATTAAAAATGGGTGGGGCCACTGAAAGGGCTCAACAATTAACAGCATTGTCTCCTCTTCCAGAGAACCTGGGATCAACTACCAGCACCTAAAAAGTGGCCCATCTCCAGTTCCAGGGGATCAGACAGACAGACAGACATACAGAGATAAGGATGGCAGGCTTGCCTGGTCTTTCTTTATTTCTTATCCTTTTAAAATAATGTTTATTTATTTATTTATTTATTTATTTATTTATTAGATATAAGTACACTGTAGTTGTCTTCAGACACTCCAGAAGAGGGTGTCAGATTCTGGAGAATCTAAATCCCTCTTATGGTCTGCATATGATGTACATAAACACAGCCTAACATATACTTCTAAAAATTTAAAGATAGGTGGAGCCACTGTAAGGGCTCAACAATTAACAGCATTGTCTCCTCTTCCAGAGAACCTGGGATCAACTAACAGCAACTATATGATGGCCCATCTCCAGTTCCAAGGGATCAGACAGACTGACAGACAGACAGAGTGACAGAAATAAGGATGGCAGGCCTGCCTGGTCTTTCTTTCTTTCTTATCCTTTTTAAAAAATGTTTATTTATTTATTTGTTTATTAGATATAAGTACACTGTAGCTGTCTTCAGACACTCCAGAAGAAGGTGTCAGATTCTGGAGAATCTCAATCCCTCTTATGGTCTGCATATGATGTACATAAACACAGCCTCAAATTTACTTCTTAAAATTTAAAGGTGGGGGGGGCCACTGAAAGGGCTCAGCAATTAACAGCATTGTCTCCTCTTACAGAGAACCTGGGATCAACTACCTGCAACTATATGGTGGCCCATCTCCACTCCCAGGGGATCAGACAGACAGACAAGAATAAGGATGGCAGGCCTGCATGGTCTTTCTTTCTTTCTTATCCTTTTAAAAAAATTTTTATTTATTTATGTATTTATTAGATATAAGTACACTGTAGCTGTCTTCAGACACTCCAGAAGAGGGTGTCAGATTCTGGAGAATCTAAATCCCTATTAAGGTCTGCATATGATGTACATAAACACAGCCTCACATATACTACTAAAAATGTAACGATGGGTGGGGCCACTGAAAGCGCTCAACAATTAACAGCATTGTCTCCTCTTCCAGAGGTCCTGGGATCAACTACCAGCACCTATATGGTGGCCCATCACTAGTTCCAGGGGATCAGAACGACAGACAGAGAGACAGACAGAGATAAGGATGGTAGGCCTGCCTGGTCTTTCTTTTTTTCTTATCCGGTTTAAATAATGTTTATTTATTTATTTATTTATTTATTTATTTATGTATTTATTAGATATAAGTACACTGTAGCTGTCTTCAGACACTCCAGAAGAGGGTGTCAGATTCTGATGAATCTAAATCCCTCTTCTGGTCTGCATATGATGTACATAAGCACAGCCTCACATACACTTCTAAAAATTTAAAGATGGGTAGGGCCACTGATAGGGCTCAACAATTAACAGCATTGTCTCCTCTTCCAGAGATCCTGGGATCAACTACCAGCAACTATATGGTAGCCCATCTCCAGTTCCAGGGGATCAGACAGACAGACAGGCAGACAGAGGTAAGGATGGCAGGCCTGCCTGGTCTTACTTTCTTTCTTATCCCTTTTAAAAAATGTTTATTTATTTATTTATTTATTTATTTATTTATTTATTTATGTATTTATTATATATAAGTACACTGTAGCTGTCTTCAGACACTCCAGTAGAGGGTGTCAGATTCTGGAGAATCTAAATCCTCTTATAATCTGAATATGATGTACATAAACACAGCCTCACATATACTTCTAAATATTTAAAGAAGTGTGGGGCCACTGAAAGGGCTCAACAATTAAGAGCATTGTCTCCTCTTCCAGAGAACCTTGGATCAACTACCAGCAACTATATGGTGGCCCATCTCCAGTTCCCGGGGATCAGATAGACAGACAGACAGACAGGCAGAGATATGGATGGCAGGCCTGCCTGGTCTTTCTTTCTTTCTTATCCTTTTTAAAAAATGTTTATTTTTTTATTTATTTATTTATCTATTTATTTATTAGATATAAGTACACTGTAGCTGTCTTCAGACACTCCAGAAGAGTGTGTCAGATTCTGGAGAATCTAAATCCCTCTTATGGTCTGCATATGATGTACATAAACACAGCCTCACATATACTTCTAAATATTTAAAGATGGGTAGGGCTACTGATAGGGAACAACAATTAACAGCATTGTCTCCTCTTCCAGAGAACCTGGGATCAACTACCAACAACTTTATGGTAGCCCAACTCCAGTTCCAGGGGATCAGACAGACAGACAGACAGACAAACAGAGATAAGGATGGCAGGCCTGCCTGGTCTTACTTTCTTTCTTATCCTTTTTAAAAAATGTTTATTTATTTATTTATTTATTCATTTATTTATGTATTTATTATATATAAGTACACTGTAGCTGTCTTCAGTCACTCCAGTAGAGGGTGTCAGATTCTGGAGAATCTAAATCCTCTTATAATCTGAATATGATGTACATAAACACAGCCTCACATATACTTCTAAATATTAAAGAAGTGTGGGGCCACTGAAAGGGCTCAACAATTAACAGCACTGGCTCCTCTTCCAGAGAACCTTGGATCAACTACCAGCAACTATATGGTGGCCCATCTCCAGTTCCAGGGGATCAGACAGACAGACAGACAGACAGAGATAAGGATGGCAGGCCTGCCTGGTCTTACTTTCTTTCTTATCCTTTTTAAAAAATGTTTATTTATTTATTTATTTATTTATTTATTTATTTATTTATTTATTTATGTATTTATTACATATAAGTACACTGTAGCTGTCTTCAGACACTCCAGTATAGGGTGTCAGTTTCTGGAGAATCTAAATCCTCTTATAATCAGAATATGATGTACATAAACACAGCCTCACATATACTTCTAAATATTTAAAGAAGTGTGGGGCCACTGAAAGGGCTCAACAATTAACAGCATTGGCTCCTCTCCCAGAGAACCTTGGATCAACTACCAGCAACTATATGGTGGCCCATCTCCAGTTCCCGGGGATCAGATAGACAGACAGACAGACAGACAGAGATATGGATGGCAGGCCTGCCCGGTCTTTCTTTCTTTCTTATCCTTTTAAAAAATGGTTATTTATTTATTTATTTATTTATCTATTTATTTATTAGATATAAGTACACTGTAGCTGTCTTCAGACACTCCAGACGTGGGTGTCAGATTCTGGAGAATCTAAATCCCTCTTATGGTCTTCATATGATGTACATAAACACAGCCTCACATATACTTCTAAATATTTAAAGATGAGTGGCGACACTGAAAGGGCTCAACAATTAACAGCATTGTCTCCTCTTCGAGAGAACCTGGGATCAACTACCAGCAACTATTCGTGGCCCATCTCCAGTTCCCAGGGATCAGATAGACAGACAGACAGACAGACAGACAGAGATATGGATGGCAGGCCTGCCTGTTCTTTCTTTCTGTCTTATCCTTTTTAAAAAATGTTTATTCATTTATTTATTTATTTATTTAGTAGATATAAGTACACTGTAGCTGTTCAGACACTCCAGAAGAGGGTGTCAGATTCTGGAGAATCTAAATCCCTCTTATGGTCTGCATATGATGTACATAAACACAGCCTCACATATACTTCTAAAAATTTAAAGAAGGGTGGGGCCACTCTAAAAGCTCAACAATTAACAGCATTGTCTCCTCTTCCAGAGTACCTGGGATCAACTACCAGCAACTATATGGTGGCCCATCTTCAGTTCCAGGGGATCATACAGACAGACATACAGACAGTGATAAGGATGGCAGGCCTGCCTGGTCTTTCTTTCTTTCTTATCCTTTTTAAAAAAATGTTTATTTATATATTTATTTATGTATTTATTAGATATAAGTACACTGTAGCTGTCTTCAGACACTCCAGAAGAGGGTGCCAGATTCTGGAGAATCTAAATCCCTCTTATGGTCTGCATATGATGTACATAAACACAGCCTCACATATACTTCTAAAAATTTAAAGATGTGTGGGGCCACTGAGAGGGCTCAACTATTAATAGCATTGTCTCCTCTTTCAGAGAACCTGGGATAAACTACCATCACCTTATGGTGGCCCATCTCCAGTTCCAGTGGATCAGACAGACAGACAGACAGAGAGACAGAGATAAGGATGGCAGGCCTGCCTGGTCTTACTTTCTATCTTATCCTTTTAAAAAAATGTTTATTCATTTATTTATTTATTTATTTATTTATTTATTTATTTATGTATTTATTAGATATAAGTACTCTGTAGCTATTCAGACACTCCAGAAGATGGTGTCAGATTCTGGAGAATCTAAATCCCTCTTATGGTCTGCATAAGATGTACATAAACACAGCCGAACATATACTTCTAAAAATTAAAAATGGGTGGGGCCACTGAGTGGGCTCAACAATTAACAGCATTGTCTCCTCTTATAGAGAACCTGGGATCAACTACCAGCAACTATATGGTGGTCCATCTCCAGTTCCAGGGGATCAGACAGACAGACAGACAGACAGTGATAAGGATGGCAGGCCTGCCTGGTCTTTCTTTCTTTCTTATCCTTTTTTTAAAAAAATGTTTGTTTATTTATTTATTTATTTATTTATTTATTTATTTATTTATTTATTTATTAGATATAAGTACACTGTAGCTGTTCAGACACTCCAGAAGAGTGTGTCAGATTCTGGAGAATCTAAATCCCTCTTATGGTCTGCATATGATGTACATAAACACAGCCTCACATATACTTCTAAAAATTTAAAGAAGGGTGGGGCCACTCTAAAAGCTCAACAATTAACAGCATTGTCTCCTCTTCCAGAGTACCTGGGATCAACTACCAGCAACTATATGATGGCCCATCTCCAGTTCCAGGGGATCAGACAGACAGACATACAGACAGTGATAAGGATGTCAGGCCTGCCTGGTATTTCTTTCTTTCTTATCCTTTTTAAAAAAATGTTTATTTATATATTTATTTATGTATTTATTAGATATAAGTACACTGTAGCTTTCTTCAGACACTCCAGAAGAGGGTGTCAGATTCTGGAGAATCTAAATCCCTCTTATGGTCTGCATATGATGTACATAAACACAGCCTCACATATACTTCTAAAAATTTATAGAAGGGTGGGGCCACTCTAAAAGCTCAACAATTAACAGCATTGTCTCCTCTTCCAGAGTACCTGGGATCAACTACAAGCAACTATATGGTGGTCCTTCTCCAGTTCCAGGGGATCAGACAGACAGACATACAGACAGTGATAAGGATGGCAGGCCTGCCTGGTCTTTCTTTCTTTCTTATCCTTTTTAAAAAAAAATGTTTATTTATATATTTATTTATGTATTTATTAGATATAAGTACACTGTAGCTGTCTTCAGACACTCCAGAAGAGGGTGTCAGATTCTGGAGAATCTAAATCCCTCTTATGGTCTGCATAAGATGTACATAAACACAGCCTCACATATACTTCTAAAAATTTAAAGATGTGTGGGGCCACTGAGAGGGCTCAACAATTAACAGCATTGTCTCCTCTTTCAGAGAACCTGGGATAAACTACCAGCACATTATGGTGGCCCATCTCCAGTTGCAGTGGATCAGACAGACAGACAGACAGAGAGACAGAGATAAGGATGGCAGGCCTGCCTGGTTTTTCTTTATTCCTTATACTTTTTAAAAAATGTTTATTTATTTATTTATTTATTTATTTATTTATTTATTTATGTATTTATTAGATATAAGTACACCGTAGCCGTCTGCAGAAGCTCCAGAAGAGGGTGACAGATTCTAGAGAATCTAAATCCCTCTTATGTTCTGAATATGATGTACATAAACACAGCATCACATATACTTCTAAAAATTAAAAATGGGTGGGGCCACTGAAAGGGCTCAACAATTAACAGCATTGTCTCCTCTTCCAGAGAACTTGGGATCAACTACCAGCAACTACAAGGTGGCCCATCTCCAGTTCCAGGGGATCAGACAGACAGACAGACAGACAGAGATAAGGATGGCAGGCCTGTCTGGTCTTTCTTTCTTTCTTATCCTTTTAAAATAATGTTTGTTTATTTATTTATTTATTTATTTATTTATTTATTTATTTATTAGATATAAGTACACTGTAGTTGTCTTCAGACACTCCAGAAGAGGGTGTCAGATTCTGGAGAATCTAAATCCCTCTTATGGTCTGCATATGATGTACATAAACACAGCCTAACATATACTTCTAAAAATTTAAAAATAGGTGGAGCCACTGAAAGGGCTCAACAATTAACAGCATTGTCTCCTCTTCCAGAGAACCTGGGATCAACTAACAGCAACTATATATTGTGGCCCATCTCCAGTTCCAAGGGATCAGACAGACTGACAGACAGACAGACTGACAGAGATAAGGATGGCAGGCCTGCCTGGTCTTTCTTTCTTTCTTATCCTTTTTAAAAAATGTTTATTTATTTATTTATATTTTTATTAGATATAAGTACACTGTAGCCGTCTTCAGACACTCCAGAAGAAGGTGTCAGATTCTGGAGAATCTAAATCCCTCTTATGGTCTGCATATGATGTACATAAACACAGCCTCACATTTACTTCTTAAAATATAAAGGTGGGGGGGTACTGAAAGGGCTCAGCAATTAACAGCATTGTCTCCTCTTACAGAGAACCTGGGATCAACTACCTGCAACTATATGGTGGCCCATCTCCACTCCCAGGGGAACAGACAGACAGACAGAGAGACAAGGATAAAGATGGCAGGCCAGCCTGGTCTTTCTTTCTTTCTTATCCTTTAAAAAAAATTTATTTATTTATTTATTTATTTATTTATATATTTATGTATTTATTAGATATAAGTACACTGTAGCTGTCTTCAGACACACCAGAAGAGGGTGTCAGATTCTGGAGAATCTTAATCCCTCTTATGGTCTGCATATGATGTACATAAACACAGCCTCACATATACTTCTAAAAATTTAAAGAAGGGTGGGGCCAGTCTTAAAGCTCAACAATTAACAGTATTGTCTCCTCTTCCAGAGTACCTGGGATCAACTACCAGCAACTATATGGTGGCCCATCTCCAGTTCCTGGGGATCAGACAGACAGACATATAGACAGTGATAAGGATGGCAGGCCTGCCTGGTCTTTCTTCCTTTCTTATCCTTTTTAAAAAAATGTTTATTTATATATTTATTTATGTATTTATTAGATATAAGTACACTGTAGCTGTCTTCAGACACTCCAGAAGAGGGTGTCAGATTCTGGAGAATCTAAATCCCTCTTATGGTCTGCATATGATGTACATAAACACAGCCTCACATATACTTCTAAAAATTTAAAGATGTGTGGGGCCACTGAGAGGGCTCAACAATTAACAGCATTGTCTCCTCTTCCAGAGAACTTAGGATCAACTACCAGCAACTCAAGGTGGCCCATCTCCAGTTCCAGGGGATCAGACAGACAGACAGACAGACAGAGATTAGGATGGCAGGCCTGCCTGGTCTTTCTTTCTTTCTTATTCTTTTTAAATAATGTTTATTTATTTATTTATATTTATTTATATATGTATTTATTAGATATAAGTACTCTGTAGTTGTCTTCAGACACTCCAGAAGAGGGTGTCAGATTCTGGAGAATCTAAATCCCTCTTATGGTCTGCATATGATGTACATAAACACAGCCTAACATATACTTCTAAAAATTTAAAGATATGTGGAGCCACTGAAAGGGCTCAACAATTAACAGCATTGTCTCCTCTTCCAGAGAACCTAGGATCAACTAACAGCAACTATATGGTGGCCCATCTCCAGTTCCAAGGGATCAGACAGACTGACAGATAGATAGACTGACAGAAATAAGGATGGCAGGCCTGCCTGGTCTTTCTTTCTTTCTCATCCTTTTTAAAAAAATTGTATTTATTTATGTATTTATTAGATATAAGTACACTGTAGCTGTCTTCAGACACCCCAGAAGAGGGTGTCAGATTCTGATGAATCTAAATCCCTCTTCTGGTCTGCAATGATGTACATAAACACAGCCTCACATACACTTCTAAAAATTTAAAGATGGGTAGGGCCACTGATAGGGCTCAACAATTAACAGCATTGTCTCCTCTTCCAGAGAACCTGGGATCAACTACCAGCAACTATATGGTAACCCATCTCCAGTTCCAGGGGATCAGACAGACAGACAGACAGACAGACAGAAATAAGGATGGCAGGCCTGCCTGGTCTTACTTTCTTTCTATCCTTTTTAAAAAATGTTTATTTATTTATTTATTTATTTATTTATTTATTTATTTATTTATTTATTTATTATATATAAGTACACTGTAGCTGTCTTCAGACACTCCAGTAGAGGGTGTCAGATTCTGGAGAATCTAAATCCTCTTATAATCTGAATATGATGTACATAAACACAGCCTCACATATACTTCTAAATATTTAAAGAAGTGTGGGGCCACTGAAAGGGCTCAACAATTAAGAGCATTGTCTCCTCTTCCAGAGAACCTTGGATCAACTACCAGCAACTATATGGTGGCCCATCTCCAGTTCCCGGGGATCAGATAGACAGACAGACAGACAGGCAGAGATATGGATGGCAGGACTGCCTGGTCTTTCTTTCTTTCTTATCCTTTTTAAAAAATGTTTATTTATTTATTTATTTATGTATTTAGTAGATATATGTACACTGTAGCTGTTCAGACACTACAGAAGAGGGTGTCAGATTCTGGAGAATCTAAATCCCTCTTATGGTCTGCATATGATGTACATAAACACAGCCTCACATATACTTCTAAAAATTTAAAGAAGGGTGGGGCCACTCTAAAAGCTCAAAAATTAACAGCATTGTCTCCTCTTCCAGAGTACCTGGGATCAACTACCAGCAACTATATGGTGGCCCATCTCCAGTTCCAGGGGATCAGACAGACAGACAGACTGACAGAGATAAGGATGGCAGGCCTGCCTGGTCTTTCTTTCTTTCTTATCCTTTTTAAAAAATGTTTATTTATTTATTTATATTTTTATTAGATATAAGTACACTGTAGCCGTCTTCAGACACTCCAGAAGAAGGTGTCAGATTCTGGAGAATCTAAATCCTTCTTATGGTCTGCATATGATGTACATAAACACAGCCTCACATTTACTTCTTAAAATATAAAGGTGGGGGTGCCACTGAAAGGGCTCAGCAATTAACAGCATTGTCTCCTCTTACAGAGAACCTGGGATCAACTACCTGCAACTATATGGTGGCCCATCTCCACTCCCAGGGGATCTGACAGACAGACAGACAGACAAGGATAAGGATGGCAGGCCAGCCTGGTCTTTCTTTCTTTCTTATCCTTTTTAAAAAAATATTTATTTATTTATTTATTTATTTATTTATTTATTTATTTATTTATGTATTTATTAGATACAAGTACACTGTAGCTGTTCAGACACTCCAGAAGAGGGTGTCAGATTCTGGAGAATCTAAATCCCTCTTATGGTCTGCATATGATGTACATAAACACAGCCTCACATATACTTCTAAAAATTTAAAGAAGGGTGGGGCCACTCTAAAAGCTCAACAATTAACAGCATTGTCTCCTCTTCCAGAGTACCTGGGATCAACTACCAGCAACTATATGTTGGCCCAGCTCCAGTTCCAGGGGATCAGACAGACAGACATACAGACAGTGATAAGGATGGCAGGCCTGCCTGGTCTTTCTTTCTTTCTTATCCTTTTTAAAAAAATGTTTATTTATATATTTATTTATGTATTTATTAGATATAAGTACACTGTAGCTGTCTTCTGACACTCCAGAAGATGGTGTCAGATTCTGGAGAATCTAAATCCTTCTTATGGTCTGCATATGATGTACATAAACACAGCCTCACATATACTTCTAAAAATATAAAGATGTGTGGGGCCACTGAGAGGGCTCAACAATTAACAGCATTGTCTCCTCTTTCAGAGAACCTGGGATAAACTACCAGCACCTTATCGTGGCCCATCTCCAGTTCCAGTGGATCAGACAGACAGACAGACAGAGAGACAGAGATAAGGATGGCAGGCCTGCCTGGTCTTACTTTCTTTCTTATACTTTTTAAAAAATGTTTATTTATGTATTTATTTATTTATGTATTTATTAGATATAAGTACACTGTAGCCGTCTTCAGACACTCCATAAGAGGGTGACAGATTCTAGAGCATCTAAATCCCTCTTATGGTCTGAATATGATGTACATAAACACAGCATCACATATACTTCTAAAAATTAAAAATGGGTGGGGCCACTGAAAGGGCTCAACAATTAACAGCATTGTCTCCTCTTCCAGAGAACCTGGGATCAACTACCAGCAACTACAACGTGGCCCATCTCCAGTTCCAGGGGATCAGACAGACAGACAGACAGACAGATATTAGGATGGCAGGCCTGCCTGGTCTTTCTTTCTTTCTTATCCTTTAAAAAAAATTTATTTATTTATTTATTTATTTATTTATATATTTATGTATTTATTAGATATAAGTACACTGTAGCTGTCTTCAGACACACCAGAAGAGGGTGTCAGATTCTGGAGAATCTAAATCCCTCTTATGGTCTGCATATGATGTACATAAACACAGCCTAACATATACTTCTAAAAATTTAAAGATGGGTGGAGCCACTGAATGGGATCAACAATTAACAGCATTGTCTCCTCTTCCAGAGAACCTGGGATCAACTAACAGCAAATGTATGGTGGCCCATCTCCAGTTCCAAGGGATCAGACAGACTGACAGACAGACAGACTGACAGAGATAAGGATGGCAGGCCTGCCTGGTCTTTCTTTCTTTCTTATACTTTTTAAAAAATGTTTATTTATTTATTTATATGTTTATTAGATATAAGTACACTGTAGCCGTCTTCAGACACTCCAGAAGAAGTTGTCAGATTCTGGAGAATCTAAATCCCTCTTATGGTCTGCATATGATGTACATAAACACAGCCTCACGTTTACTTCTTAAAATTTAAAGATGGGAGGGGGGCCACTGAAAGGGCTCAGCAATTAACCGCATTGTCTCCTCTTACACAGAACCTGGGATCAACTACCTGCAACTATATGGTGGCCCATCTCCACTCCCAGGGGATCAGACAGACAGACAGACAGACAAGGATAAGTATGGCAGGCTAGCATGGTCTTTCTTTCTTTCTTATCCTTTTTAAAAAAAATTGTATTTATTTATGTATTTATTAGATATAAGTACACTGTAGCTGTCTTCAGACACTGCAGAAGAGGGTGTCAGATTCTGATGAATCTAAATCCCTCTTCTGGTCTGCATATGATGTACATAAACACAGCCTCACATACACTTCTAAAAATTTAAAGATGGGTAGGGCCACTGATAGGGCTCAACAATTAACCGCATTGTCTCCTCTTCCAGAGAACCTGGGATCAACTACCAGCAACTATATGGTAGCCCATCTCCAGTTCCAGGGCATCAGACAGACAGACAGACAGACAGAGATAAGGATGGCAGGCTTGCCTGGTCTTACTTTCTTTCTTATCCTTTTTAAAAAATGTTTATTTATTTATTTATTTATTTATTTATTTATTTATTTATTTATTATATATAAGTACACTGTAGCTGTCTTCAGACACTCCAGTAGAGGGTGTCAGATTCTGGAGAATCTAAATCCTCTTATAATCTGAATATGATGTACTTAAACACAGCTCACATATACTTCTAAATATTTAAAGAAGTGTGGGGCCACTGAAAGGGCTCGACAATTAAGAGCATTGTCTCCTCTTCCAGAGAACCTTGGATCAACTACCAGCAACTATATGGTGGCCCATCTCCAGTTCCAGGGGATCAGACAGACATACAGACAGAGATAAGGATGGCAGGCCTGCCTGGTCTTACTTTGTTTCTTATCCTTTTTAAAAAATGTTTATTTATTTATTTATTTATTACATATAAGTACACTGTAGCTGTCTTCAGACACTCCAGTAGAGGGTGTCAGATTCTGGAGAATCTAAATCCTCTTATAATCTGAATATGATGTACATAAACACAGCCTCACATATACTTCTAAATATTTAAAGAAGTGTGGGGCCACTGAAAGAGCTCAACAATTAAGAGCATTGTCTCCTCTTCCAGAGAACCTTGGATCAACTACCAGCAACTATATGGTGGCCCATCTCCAGTTCCCGGGGATCAGATAGACAGACAGACAGACAGGCAGAGATATAGATGGCAGGACTGCCTGGTCTTTCTTTCTTTCTTATCCTTTTTAAAAAATGTTTATTTATTTATTTATTTATGTATTTAGTAAATATAAGTACACTGTAGCTGTTCAGACACTACAGAAGAGGGTGTCAGATTCTGGAGAATCTAAATCCCTCTTATGGTCTGCATATGATGTACATAAACACAGCCTCACATATACTTCTAAAAATTTAAAGATGTGTGGGGCCACTGAGAGGGCTCAACAATTAACAGCATTGTCTCCTCTTTCAGAGAACCTGGGATAAACTACCAGCACCTTATGGTGGCCCATCTCCAGTTCCAGTGGATCAGACAGACAGACAGACAGAGAGGCCTGCCTCGTCTTTCTTTATTTCTTATACTTTTTAAAAAATCTTTATTTATTTATTTATTTATTTATTTATTTATGTATTTATTAGATATAAGTACACTGTAGCCGTCTTCAGACACTCCAGAAGAGGGTGTCAGATTCTGGAGAATCTAAATCCCTCTTATGGTCTGCATATGATGTACATAAACACAGCCTCACATATACTTCTAAAAATTAAAAATTGGTGGGGCCACTGAAATGGTTCAACAATTAACAGCATTGTCTCCTCTTCCAGAGAAGCTGGGATCAACTACCAGCACCTACAAGGTGGCCCATCTCCAGTTCCAGGGGATCAGACAGACAGACAGATAGACAGACAGAGATAAGGATGGCAGGCCTGCCTGGTCTTTCTTTCTTTCTTATCCTTTTTAAAAAATATTTATTTATTTATTTATTTTTTTTTATGTATTTCTTAGATATAAGTACACTGTAGCTTTCTTTAGACACTCCAGAGGAGGGTGTCAGATTCTGGAGAATGTAAATCCCTCTTATGGTCTGCATAGGATGTACATAAACACAGCCTCACATATACTGAGCTGAGGTGTCACAGGCCAACTGCTGGAATTTCTGAGTACCACCTAGAGAGAGAAAAGCTATGCTGTGTTTGCTTAATTTTTGTATTTTATTATTTCTATTTGTTGTTTTGTTTTGTTTTATTTGTTTTTAGAGAAGTCCTCAGTCTGTACCTCTGGCTGACCCAGGACTGCCTACTTGTGTTAATTAGGGTTTCACAGCTGAGAATAGACACCAAGAGCAAGGTAAGGCTTAGAAAACCCTACATTCAGTGGTGGCTCAAGCTCTTAATGAGAGCACTCTGTAGATAGAGGCAGTCAGTTTCTGAGTTCGAGGCCACCCTGGTGAAAGACAGGGCTAGGGTAGGGGCTAGGGTGAGGAAAGGAAGAAAGGAAAGAAGAAAGGAAGAAAGAAAGAAAAAGTTTTTATAAAAGTTTTATAAAAAGTGTTAAAGTTTTTAAAAATTAAAAAAAAAATACCAGATCACCATGGACACAGCATTGGCTGTCTTCAGGTGTATCCTTTCAGCCTCCAAAACAAAAAACAATGGCTGGCTGTCTTCAGGTGTATCCTATTCTCGAGTCTTATTTCCAACCTTA
Source organism: Mus caroli (assembly GCF_978045245.1). Taxonomy (NCBI): domain Eukaryota; kingdom Metazoa; phylum Chordata; class Mammalia; order Rodentia; family Muridae; genus Mus; species Mus caroli. Next base: position 238,888 of record NW_028227285.1, on the reverse strand, counting down.
GAGCTGGGCTGAGCTGCCTCATTATGTAATTGCAAACCTTCCTTGGTTTGTCTTTTCCATTTCTAAGACTAACAGGCCTTTTTCTATTTATTGAATATGCTCATGACTGTCCTTTAGATATAGTAAATATAACTGTTGCTTATAAAACTTGTTTTCTAGGAATTTTTAAAGGGCAATGGCAGAGTTTATTTATAAAAAAATATTTGGCATTTATTTATTTGTGTGAGTGATGAAGCTCAGGTCTTCAAACTCGTCAGGAGGTATGATTACCTCCCCTCTCTCTCAACCCCTCTCTCTCCTCTCTCAATGATTGTGTAAGAATGTTTGCATGTGTATGCTGTGCCCACAGACTCCCGAACAGAGTATTAGATCCCCTGGAACTGGAGATGGGCCACCATATATAATACTGGTAATTGAGCCCAGGTTCTCTGGAAGAGGAGACAATGCTCTTAATTGTTGAGCCCTCTCTGTAGCCACATCTTTCTTTCTTTCTTTTTTTTTTTGAGTTTATGTGAGGCTGTGTTTATATACATCATATGCAGACAATAAGAATGATTTAGATTCTTCAGAATCTGACACCCTCTTCTGGACTGTCTGAAGATAGCTACAGCATACTTAAATATAATAAATAAATAAATCTTTAAAAAGAAAAGGAAAAGTAAAAAAGAAAGAACAGGCCTGCCATATGCATGTTCATAGAGGAAAATGGAAGAGACCCCAATCTAACCTCAGCAGGGTGCTTCCTTCTGGATGGTAGCTCACAGTTTCATCCCAGCAAGACAGGCAAATCACTGAGTTCAAGGACAGTAAGGTTCAGGACAGCCAAGGTTAGGAAGGAAAAGGGTCTATGTTGAGAATACAAACCGACAAAACAACAACTAGGAAAAAGAAGTGACAGTGTAACTTGGGGTAGGGTACCAACAAGAGAAAGCTTTCTGTTACCACTTACAAACACCAGTAGCCTTGCACCCTTCTGCCCAGGTCCCTGCCTTCCTTTCTAGGCATTCTAAGGATGCCAGGGGGTGGGGGAATCCAGATTAACTTTTTAAAAACAAAGACTTGGTCTTTGATGTCTATAGGAAGCCCTTCTCAGTGCCTTTAACTACCACTGAACTTTCAGGGCTGTGACTCAACTGTAACAAGGAACAGGGCTAAGAACCTGCAGCCTTTGAAAACAACTATTTTTTTTAAAGTGGGGGACCCAAATCAGCAGTAGAACCCCTCAGGTTCAGCCATAATACTTGTTAGGGAAAGAGCCTCAATGTCCGGAGCTGAGGTCTCATGGGTGAACTGCTTCAAGCTCTGAGTATCATTGAAAGAAAGAAAAGATATCATGTGGTTGCTTAATTTATTTATTTTATTATTTCTATTTTTTGTTTTCTTTTGTTTTGTTTTAGAAAAGGCCTCAGTCTGTAGCTATGGCTGACCTAGGACAGACTACATGTGTTAATTAGGGTTTCACAGCTGAGAAACAGACCATACCTATGTAAGACTTAGAAAACCCAACAGTCAGTGGTGGCTGGAGCTCTTAATGAGAGCACTCTGGAGGCAGAGGCAGTCAGTTTCTGAGTTCGAGGCCAGCCTGGTTAAAGACAGGGATAGGCAGGGCTAGGCAAGGCAGGGCTGGGCTAGGCTAGGCTAGGCAAGGGGCTGGGCTAGTCAAGGCAAGGGACTAGGCTAGGCTACTCAAGGGGCTAGGCAAGACAGACAGACAGAGAGAAAGACAGACAAGGATGGCAGGCCTGCCTGGTTTTTCTTTCTTTCTTATCCCTTTTAAAAAATATTTATTTATTTATTTATTTATTTATTTATTTATTTATTTATTTATTTATTAGATATAAGTACACTGTAGCTGTCTTCAGACACTCCAGAAGAGGGTGTCAGATTCTGGAGAATCTAAATCCCTCTTATGGTCTGCATATGATGTACATAAACACAGCCTCACATTTACTTCTAAAAATTTAAAGATGTGTGGGGCCAATGAAAGGGATCAACAATTAACAACATTGTCTCCTCTTATAGAGAACCTGGGATCAACTACCAGCAACTATATGGTGGCCCATCTCCAGTTCCAGGGGATCAGACAGACAGACAGACATACAGACAGATAGAGTTAAGAATGGCAGGCCTACCTGGTCTTTCATTCTTTCTTATCCTTTTTAAAAAATGTTTATTAATTTAAGTATGTATTTATTAGATTTAAGTACATTGTAGCTGTCTTCAAACACTCCCGAAGAGGGTGTCAGATTCTGGAGAATCTATATCCCTCTTATGGTCTGCATATGATGTACATGAACACAGCCTCACATATACTTCTAAAAATTTAAAGATGGTTGGGGCCACTGAAAGGGCTCAACAATTAACACACTGTCTCATCTTCCAGAGAACCTGGGATTGAAAGAAGAAAAGCTGAACTCTCCATGAACTCTCCAACTCAGAGTTCTCTTACCCCTCCCATCTAGAGGTTGTTCCCGGAACACACCTGAACTTTTTACCTCAGAGTACATTCTTGAACTCTTCACCCCAGAGTCCGACCCCTCCCAAGTGAGAACGGTTCCAGGAGCATTTCTGAGATAAGGGTCTCCTGGAGCGAACTCAGTCCAACCCCTCCTAACTGAAGACTGTTCCAAGAACATTTTTGAGATAGGGGCCTCCTGGTACTACCCCAGAATGTTCCAATAGATCGAGTACATTGCCAAAATATAGGACACGACCCCTTGGTTATGTAAAGCTCCTTGGCAGAACACCTTGGTGACGTAAAACTTGTACTTTTCTCCTTACCCTTCTCCTATAAAAGCCTGTGACAAGTCTGGGCCTAATGCCGAATCTCCTCTGCACCTTGCTGGCTGCATGAGTTTCGACCCCAGATATCTGGTATATGTGCTTTTTGTGTGCTTTCTTGTCGTTGCTGTATTAAATCTTACTCTCTATACATCTTAAGTTCGGTCTCAGTGTCTTCTTGGGTGCGCGGCTGACCCGAGGCTTGAGTAAGTGCCTCCCTTTGGGAGTCCTGGAGTCTTTCATTTGGTGCGTTGCCGGGAATCAGCGCGACCACCCAGAAGTCCTGGACCCACTCAGAAGTAAGATTTACTGTTCTGTTTGGTCTGGTGTCTGTGTTCTGTTTCTGGAGACCAGGAGAGTCTCAATCTGTGGGCCTTGGAGAGGCCATCTGAATCTGTATCTGGTGCGATCGCAGTTCTGGTTTTGCGTGATGCTCTGTGCTCAGTACGAGCACCAGAGACCGTGCTCCGGGAGCTGGAGACCAGGCAGGTCTCAATAGAGAGCGCGGGGTGGGTAGAGATAGACGTGTCTGGTGCCCACCGTCCGATCGCCCTGGGGGACGCCCCAGGAAGACAAGGGGAGGGCCAAGGACGCTTGGCGGACCCCTCTGAAGGCCGAGAGACCATCACTTTGGTGGAAGGTCTAAGCCGGCCGGCCTTGGAAAGGCCATCTGATTCTGTAAGTTGCCTGTGGGCGACGCGAGGTCGCCGCCGTTTTGGGTTTTTTCTTTTGGTCTCAAGTCTTGTGTCTGCTCTTGTTGTGTTTGCTATTATTCTAGAAATGGGACAATCTGCTGGGTGTGTAAGTGTGGAACTGCTGCATTTGTGTATTCTGAGATTGTGGGTTTATTCTGGCAGTGGCTGTGAGAGGACGGCTGTCTATGGCCTCACAGTCTGCACCCCAAAAAGATGTTTCAAGGGAGACCCTGGAAGGAGTGCCCAGGGTACAGAACAGTCAAAAAGACCTGGCTGTTGCCTGGCAGAGTGAAGGAGAGAGAGAGAGTGTTCTCTCTGCCAGAGCGGGAGTGGATGTGGATTCCACCCCTATCAGGAAAAAGAGTCAATGTGGAATCCGACCCCGTCAGAAAGTGGCGTTTGGCTGGTTGTGTTTTGGTCACGTGACAGACTGTGTGTGTGTGTGTGTGTGTGTGTGTTAACCCTTTGCCGACTGTAGACTTGGACTGACGTCAGGACAGAATTTGTCAGCAATGGTTTTAAAAAAAGGAAAAAAAGAGAAAAAAAAACCACCAGGCCGGTCCTCCCCAGGCTGTTCAAAAGAGCTCTGAAATCCAGAGCTGCAGCAGTGGTGCTGAGGTTCTGAGTTCTGCAGACACAGCAGCAATGGAGGCTGTCTGTGCCCTGCGAGTGAGTTGTAAAATGCTGATAGTAAGTGCGGCGGCCTGTCAGACCCGCCTGGCGCCCCGGAATAGCCGTGAAGCCTGCCACAGCTGGGAAGGGGCCAACTGTGGCCGCCGTCCCTCCTTTGGCTTCCCCCTGGAGTCTGCCCGCACTCCCTTGTGTCTGCGCGCCCGCCGTGGGGCACACAGAGAAGTTCCCCCGCCCTGCCGCGCAGGCGCCTTGCGTTTCCAAAGCTCGGGAGGCCGCCGTTGCCTCTGGCCAAGAGAGCTCCGTGGATGCCTGTGTGTGGGGTGGCGGACGCCGCCGCCTCCGGGGGCTCAAGCCATGCCGGAAAACAAGTGGTTAAATTCCCCCTCCCTGCCAGTGTTTGTTTGCCACTCCCATATTTCGCCGTGGCGCGGCGGAGACTCGGCGCTTGGCTCCTCCCTGTCCATTCGCCGTTACTGAGAAAATCCTGGTTAGTTTCTTTCCCTCCGCTGACTAGTATGCCTGAGTTCAGCGGGTTGCCGCGTCTGATCTGAGGACGCCACAAGGTTCCCTGGTTGCTTCTCATTTCCCTGTTCCCTGTATCCTGTCTCTTGTTAACTGTTAACAGAAAAAATTGTGTTCATTTTGAGATATCAGTGTGCAGCCAGATGTAAGAGCTGCACCCCCTTCTCTGCCCCGTGTGTTTTCTCTTCTCAGGCATCGCCCTGAGCTGCTAGCAGTGAATCTGTTTTAAGCTCCGGTGAGGGAGATATACAAGGTAAGGAGCACCTACGAGTCTAACTGCCAGGCTCTGATGAAGGATAGAGGTCTGCAAAGAAGAACTGAGAGCAAAGCTTCAGCAGACTCAAAAGAAATAGGTTAACAGTAAAAAGAGGTAAACTATGAAAAAAGTTAAGTGACAGAATATAGATGTAATAATTAGATAACATTCAAAGTAAGCAAAGACAAGAAAGAGATATATATAGATAGAAAGAGAGACATTATATGAGATCTCCATTGCAGTTAAGAAATAGGAGCAAAGAGAGATAAATGACAAAGACTAGAACCTAGCAAAGTGACACTTGCTAATAATACTAGCACTTAGAGATGATCTGTAAGAAATAAGGAGCCAGAAAATTTTCTAAAAAAGATAAGAGAAATGAAATGCTGGTCACAAACGTCAGGGAAACTAGAAAACTTAGTACCTGGCAACAAGAAAAAAGAAAGCTTTTGGCTAAAGATCAGAGTGTTTGCTGTTGAAAAAGAAGAGCACTGGGTGAGAGACTGTCCTAACAAAAAGAAGAGGAGCCCCCCCCCTCAAGACAAAACCCTTCACCTGTTCGTGGCTATAAGTAAAGAGACTGGTGGCCTACCTGTTGATGCAGCTAAAAAGAGACTGTGTTTTCATATTCCTCCACTGACCAATGCAAAGCAAGTTTAAAAGGTCCCTGGACACTACAGGTCTTTGCAAACTGTGGATTCCAGGTTTTGCTGCATTAAAAAGATAAACAGCCCTTCGTATAAGAAATAAAGAACAACCTTGGATGGCCTTAGATGCTATTGAGACTGCCCTAATGTTGTCCCCAACTTTGGGACTCCTAAATGTGACTGAGAACAAAAGTATTGCCAAAGAGGTTCTTACTCAGAAATTGGGACCCTAAAAGACCAGTGGCACTTGGAAAACTTAGACCTGGTGACTGAGGGATGGCCTGCTTGTCTGCACATAATGGCTTTTGGTCAGGGACACATGATCCAATTGTTTCCCTGACTGATGGACACATTATTAGAGCTTTTTGTTGACAGAACAAGTGACCTTCACTTCCCCTGCTAACCTGCTGAGTCTTCACCTACTCATCACTGCTCTGACATTCTAGCAGAAGGAACTTTGGCTCAGAAGGCTGAACTCCTGGCGCTAACCCAAGCCCTGCGGTTGGCTGAAGGCAGAGACATCAAAGACAAAGAAGAAATTCTGGCCCTCCTAGAAGCTCCTGAATGAACTGGGTGAGTTGGGGTATCGGGTATCGGCTAAGAAAGCTCAGTTACCGAGGTGCCAAAACGACGGAAAGCGGTGGCTCACCGAAGCCAAGAAAAAAGACTGTGATGCTGATCCCAACCCCCACCACCCCGCGCCAAGTACGTGAGTTTCTGGGGACGGTGGGCTTTTGCAGACTCTGGACTAAAGAAAAAGTCCCATTCACCTGGACTGAGAAACACCAAAAAGCCTTTGACAGCATAAAGGCAGCCCTGCTTGCAGCCCCCGCTCTGGCTTTGCCAGATTTGACTAAGCCTTTTACCTTATATGTTGATGAGCTGCAATGGCCCTGCTTGTTAAAGACCCTGACAAGCTTACCCTGGGTCAGCATGTGACTATACCCACTACCAGAATTTGTTGCTGAATGATTGAGTAACTTTTGCTCCACCTGCCATCCTCAATCCTGCCACCTTCCCTTGGCGGATGACTCCACTCCTGTACATCAATGTGCTGATGAAACTGGAACAAGGAGAGATCTGACTGATCAGCCTTGGTGTGCCTGCCTGGTACACGGATGGCAGCAGCTTTGTCACAGGAGCAGCAGTAGCAGATGGAAAGCAGCTCATATCCATGGGGCCACCTACCAACAGAGGGGTCTACTTACCTCAGCAGGTAAAGATCAAATCAGCCTTGGCCTGAAAGTTTAAACTGGTACATGGATGGCAGTGGCCTCATGGTTAAAGGTAAGCGGAAGGCGGGGACAGCAGTGCAGCAGTGGACAAAAAGCAGGTGATCTAGGCCAGCAGCCTCCCTAAAGGGACTTCAGCCCAGAAAGCTGAACTTGTGGTTTTGATACAAGCTTTATAAATGACACTGACAGCAGGTATGCTTTTGCCACTGTATGGAACAATACAAACAAAGAAAGCTGTTGACATTTGCAGAAGACGTTCTCAATATGGATAAATGAGACTGCTCACATAGTCATCAAGAAGATTATTAAAGAAATTTTTTCCAAGGTTCAGAGTGCCAAAGGCAATAGTGTCAGATAATGGCCCTGCTTTGTTGCCCAGGTAAGTCAGGGTGTGGCCAAGCATTTAGAGGTCAAATAAAAATTACATTGTGTGTATAGACCTCAGAGCTCAGGATAGATAAAAATTAGTCTAAAACTCTAAGACAGACCTTGATAAAATTAATCGTGGAGACTGGCATGGACTTGGTGTTCCTTCCCTATGCCCTATTTCTTGATTCAGTTTTACTCTGTTTAAGATCCTTTATGAGACTCCTATGCCCATCACTGTCTTAACCTATGTTGTTAAACTAGCTATTGAGACTGACGGTAAAGACTGGGTGACCCTCCTTCCCTTTGTGCTTCTCAGAGTCCGAAACACACCTGGACGTTTCGGTCTTACTTCTTATGAAATTCTACATGGGGGACCGCCCCCCCTTGACTAAGTCTAGCAGGATATTGGATCCCTGTGTTGACTCTTTCTACACCCTGCTCTGTTGCCCAGCTCCAGCAAACAGACCCAACGACTAAAAAGAAAAAGATGGGGAGCCCCGAGGATGACCTAATTGGAATCCCATTCCCAGATCACAGCAGCGAGCTCCTGAGCTGCCTAAACGAGCAGCGCCAGCTGGGTCATCTGTGCGACCTCACCATCAGGACACAGGGTTTTGAGTACCAAACCCACAGGGCTGTGCTGGCTGCCTGTAGCCACTACTTCAAGAGGCTCTTTACAGAAGAGAGAGAGAGAACAGTAATAAAAACAGAGAGTGTTGAAACGGCTTCTGGGGGAGCAAAAGCCAGTGTGTGTGAGCTGAACTTTGTAGGGCCGGAGGCCCTAAGTGCCCTGCTCGAGTTTGCTTACACAGCCACACTGACCACCAGCAACGCCAATGTGCCGGCTGTACTCCAAGCTGCTCGGCTACTGGAAATCCCATGTGTCGTCACTACTTGCTTGGAGATTTTGCAAGGCAGTGGACTGGAAGCCCCCAGCCCAGATAAAGATGACTGTGAGCGAGCCCGACAGTACCTGGAGGCTTTTGCCACTGCCACCCCCACAGCCTCAACCTCAAAAATGCTCAACCCACCAGGCTACGGGCTGGCCCAGAGTAACGAACCTCCACTATCATCAGAAGAGCTGGGCTCAGATGAAGATCTCATTGACCCTGACCTGAGGGCTTACCTAAGTTCGCTGCACCAGGATGCCCTGACACCAGGCCTAAATGACCAAAACAAGCTAGTGCCTAAACGCCTTTCACAGATGCCCCAAGAGTGCCCAGTCTGTCACAAGATAATCCACGGGGCAGGCAAACTGCCTCGGCACATAAGGACCCACAATGGTGAAAAGCCTTTTGCCTGTGAGGTCTGCGGTATCCGCTTCACCAGGAATGATAAGCTGAAGATCCACATGCGAGAGCACACAGGAGAGCGACCCTACTCATGCCCCCACTGTCCAGCCCGCTTCCTGCATAACTACGACCTCAAAAACCATATGCATCTGCACACAGGGGGCCGGCTCTATGAATGCCACCTGTGCCACAAGGCCTACGCTAAGGAAGGCCATCTACAGCGCCATCTAAAAAATCAGAACTACCACAAAAATAATGTGGCCATCTCATCCCCTGCTGGACACGACCTCCCCAATGGCCACATAGACTAAGAGCTTTCTTAAGTTTTAGAACTAATCCTAATATGACTCAATCCTGTTGGTTATGTACAGCTATGGATGTTGATCTTAGAACTATAAAACGGTCTATTTTTGACTTCCCTGTCCAAAGTGATGTTACAAAACAGAAAGAGATTGGACTCTGTGGAGGGGGATAAATGCAGGACTCGCTCTAAGATTAGAGCTATTCACTAAAAGAAGGGGGGAATGAAAGAAGAAAAGCTGAACTCTCCATGAACTCTCCAACTCAGAGTTCTCTTACCCCTCCCATCTAGAGGTTGTTCCCGGAACACACCTGAACTTTTTACCTCAGAGTACATTCTTGAACTCTTCACCCCAGAGTCCGACCCCTCCCAAGTGAGAACGGTTCCAGGAGCATTTCTGAGATAAGGGTCTCCTGGAGCGAACTCAGTCCAACCCCTCCTAACTGAAGACTGTTCCAAGAACATTTTTGAGATAGGGGCCTCCTGGTACTACCCCAGAATGTTCCAATAGATCGAGTACATTGCCAAAATATAGGACACGACCCCTTGGTTATGTAAAGCTCCTTGGCAGAACACCTTGGTGACGTAAAACTTGTACTTTTCTCCTTACCCTTCTCCTATAAAAGCCTGTGACAAGTCTGGGCCTAATGCCGAATCTCCTCTGCACCTTGCTGGCTGCATGAGTTTCGACCCCAGATATCTGGTATATGTGCTTTTTGTGTGCTTTCTTGTCGTTGCTGTATTAAATCTTACTCTCTATACATCTTAAGTTCGGTCTCAGTGTCTTCTTGGGTGCGTGGCTGACCCGAGGCTTGAGTAAGTGCCTCCCTTTGGGAGTCCTGGAGTCTTTCACTACCAGCAACAAAATGGTGGCCCATCTCCAGTTCCAGGAGATCAGACAGACAGACAAACAGAGAGACAGACAGACAGACAAAGATAAGGATGGCAGCCCTGCCTGGTCTTTCTTTCTTTCTTATCCTTTTTAAAAAATGTTTATTTATTTATTTATTTATTTATTTATTTATTTATTTATTAGATATAAGTACACTGTAGCTATCTTCAGATACTCCAAAAGAGGGTGTCAGATTCTGGAGAATCTAAATCCCTCTTATGGTCTGCATATGATGTACATAAACACAGCCTCACATATACTTCTAAAAATTTAAAGATGGGTGGGGCCAAGAAAGGGATCAACAATTAACAGCATTGTCTCCTCTTCCAGAGAACCTTGGATAAACTACCAGCAACTATATGGTGGCCCATCTCCAGTTCCGGGGTATCAGACAGACAGACAGACAGACAGAGATAAGAATGGAGGCCTGCCTGGTCTTTCTTTCTTTCTTATACTTTTAAAAAAATGTTTATTTATTTATTTATTTATTTATTTATTTATGTATTTATTACATATAAGTACACTGTAGCTGTCTTCAGACACTCCAGAAGAGGGTGCCAGATTCTGGAGAATCTAAATCCCTCTTATGGTCTGCATATGATGTACATAAACACAGCCTCACATATACTTCTAAAAATTTAAAGATGTGTGGGGGCACTGAAAGGGCTCAAAAATTAACAGCATTGTCTCCTATAACAGAGAACCTGGGATCAACTACCAGCAACTATATGGTGGCCCATCTCCAGTTCCAGGGGATCAGGCAGACAAAGAGACAGACAGACAAGGGTGGCAGTCCTACCTGGTTTTTCTTTCTTTCTTATCCTTTTTAAAAAATGTTTATTTATTTATTTATGTATTTATAAGATATAAGTACACTGTAGCTGTATTCAGACACTCCAGAAGAGGGTGCCAGATTCTGGAGAATCTAAATCCCTCTTATGGTCTGCATATGATGTACATAAACACAGATTCACATACACTTCTAAAAATTTAAGATGGGTGGGGCCACTGAAAGGGCTCAACAATTAACAGCATTGTCTCTTCTTCCAGAAAACCTGGGATCAACTACCAGCAACTATATGGTGGCCCATCTCCAGTTCCAGGGGATCAGACAGACAGACAGACAGACAGAGATAAGGAGGGCAGGCCTGCCTGGTTTTTCTTTCTTTCTTATCCTTTTAAAATAATGTTTGTTTATTTATTTATTTATTTATTTATTTATTTATTTATTTATTTATGTATTTATTAGATATAAGTACACTGTAGTTGTCTTCAGACACTCCAGAAGAGGGTGTCAGATTCTGGAGAATCTAAATCCCTCTTATGGTCTGCATATGATGTACATAAACACAGCCTAACATATACTTCTAAAAATTTAAAGATAGGTGGAGCCACTGAAAGGGCTCAACAATTAACAGCATTGTCTCTTCTTCCAGAGAACCTGGGAACAACTAACAGCAACTATATAGTGGCCCATCTCCAGTTCCAATGGATCAGACAGACAGACAGGCTGACAGAGATAAGGATGGAGGCCTGCCTGGTCTTTCTTTCTTTCTTATACTTTTAAAAAATGTTTATTAATTTAAGTATGTATTTATTAGATATAAGTACACTTTAGCTGTCTTCAGACACTCTAGAAGAGGGTGTCATCTTCTGGGTAATCTAAATCCCTCTTATGGTCTGCATATGATGTACATAAACACAGCCTCACATATACTTCTAAAAATTTAAAGAAGTGTGGGCCCACTGAAAGGGCTCAACAATTAACAGCATTGTCTCCTCTTCCAGAGAACCTTGGATAAACTACCAGCAACTATATGGTGGCCCATCTCCAGTTCCAGGGTATCAGACAGACAGACAGACAGACAGAGATAAGAATGGAGGCCTTCCTGGTTTTTCTTTCTTTCTTATACTTTTAAAAAAATGTTTATTTATTTATTTATTTATTTATTTATTTATTTATTACATATAAGTACACTGTAGCTGTCTTCAGACACTCCAGAAGAGGGTGCCAGATTCTGGAGAATCTAAATCCCTCTTATGGTCTGCATATGATGTACATAAACACAGCCTCACATATACTTCTAAAAATTTAAAGAAGTGTGGGCCCACTGAAAGGGCTCAACAATTAACAGCATTGTCTCCTCTTCCAGAGATCCTTGGATGAACTACAAGCAACTATATGGTGGCCCATCTCAAGTTCCAGGGGATAAGACAGACAGACAGACAGACAGAGATAAGGATGGCAGGCCTGCCTGATTTTTCTTTATTTGTTATCCTTTTTAAAAAATGTTCATTTATTTATTTATTTATTCATTTATTTATTTATTTATTTATGTATTTATTAGATATAAGTACACTGTAGCTGTCTTCAGACTCTCCAGAAGAGGGTGTCAGATTCTGGAGAATCAATATCCCTCTTATGGTCTGCATATGATGTACATGAACACAGCCTCACATATACTTCTAAAAATTTAAAGATGGGTGGGGCCACTGAAAGGGCTCAACAATTAACAGCATTGTCTCCTCTACCAGAGAACCTGGGATCAACTACCAGGAACTATATGGTGGCCCATCTCCAGTTCCAGGGGATCAGACAGACAGACAGACATACAGACAGATAGAGTTAAGGATGGAAGGCCTACCTGGTCTTTCATTCTTTCTTATCCTTTTTAAAAAATGTTTATTAATTTAAGTATGTATTTATTAGATATAAGTACACTGTAGCTCTCTTCAAACACTCCCGAAGAGGGTGTCAGATTCTGGAGAATCTATATCCCTCTTATGGTCTGCATATGATGTACATGAACACAGCCTCACATATACTTCTAAAAATTTATAGATGGGTGGGGCCACTGAAAGGGCTCAACAATTAACAGCACTGACTCCTCTTCCAGAGAACATGGGATCAACTACCAGCATTTATATGGTGGCCCATCTCTAGTTCCAGGGGAACAGACAGACAGACAGACAGACAGACAAGGATGGCAGGCTTGCCTGGTCTCTCTTTCTTTATTATCCTTTTTTAAAAATGTTTATTTGTTTATTTATGAATTTATTAGATATAAGTACACTGTAGCAGTCTTCAGACACTCTAGAAGAGTGTGTCATCTTCTGGAGAATCTAAATCCCTCTTATGGTCTGCATATGATGTACATAAACACAACCTCACATATACTTCTAAAAATGTAAAGATGGGTGAGCCCACTGAAATGACTCAACAATTAACAGCATTGTCTCTTCTTCCAGAGAACGTGGGATAAACTACCAGCAACTATATGGTGGCCCATTTCAAGTTTCAGGGGATAAGACAGACATACAGACAGACAGAGATAAGGATGGCAGGCCTGCCTGATTTTTCTTTCTTTCTTATCCTTTTTAAAAAAGGTTTATTTATTTATTTATTTATTCATTTATTTATTTATTTATTTATTTATTAGATATAAGTACACTGTAGCTGTCTTCAGGCACTCCAGAAGAGGGTGTCAGATTCTGGAGAATCTATATCCCTCCTATGGTCTGCATATGATGTACATGAACACAGCCTCACATATACTTCTAAAAATTTAAAGATGGGTGGGGCCACTGAAAGGACTCAACAATTAACAGCATTGTCTCCTCTTCCAGAGAACCTGGAATCAACTACCATCAACTATATGGTGGCTCATCTCCAGTTCCAGGGTATCTGACAGATAGACAGACAGACAAACAGACAGACATGGTGGCAGGCCTGCCTGGTCTTTCTTTCTTTCTTATACTTTTTAAAAAATGTTTATTTATTTATTTATGTATTTATTAGATATAAGTACACTGAAGCTGTCTTCAGACACTCTAGAAGAGGGTGTCATATTCTGGAGAATCTAAATCCCTCTTATGGTCTGCATATGATGTACATAAACACGGCCTCACATATACTTCTAAAAATTTAAAGATGTGTGGGCCCACTGAAAGGGCTCAACAATTAAAAGCATTGTCTCCTTTTCCAGAGAACATGGGATCAACTACAAGAAACTCTATGGTGGCCCATCTCCAGTTCCAGAGAATCAGACAGACAGACAGACAGACAGAGATAAGGATGGCAGTCCTGCCTGGTCTTTCTTTCTTTCTTATCCTTTTTAAAAAATGTTTGTTTATTTATTTATTTATTTATTTATTTATTTATTTATTTATTAGATATAAGTACACTGTAGCTATCTTCAGACACTCCAGAAGAGGGTGTCAGATTCTGGAGTATCGATATCCCTCTTATGGTCTGCATATGATGTACATAAACACAGCCTAACATATACTTCTAAAAATTAAAATATGTGTGGGGCCACTTAAAGGTCTCAACAATTAACAGCATTGTCAACTCTACCAGAGATCCTGGGATCAACTACCAGCAACTATATGGTGGCCCATCTCCAGTTCCAGCTGATCAGACAGACAGACAGACAGACAAGGATAATGATGGCAGGCCTACCTGGTCTTTCTTTCTTTCTTATCCTTTTTAAAAAATGTTTATTCATATATTTATGTATTTATTAGATATAAGTACAATGTAGCTGTCTTCAAACAATCAAGAAGAGGGTGTCAGATTCTGGAGAATCTAAATCCCTCTTATGGTCTGCATATGATGTACATAAACACAGCCTCAACTTTACTTCTAAAAATTTAAAGATGGGTGGGGCCACTGAAATGGCTCAACAATTAACAGCATTGTCTCCTCTTCCAGAGAGCCTGGGATCAACTTCCAGCAACTGTATGGTGGCCCATCTCCAGTTCCAGGGTATCAAACAGACAGACAGACAGACAGAGTTAAGGATGGAGGCCTGCCTGGTCTTTCTTTCTTTCTTATCCTTTTTAAAAATATTTATTTTTTATATATGTATTCATTAGATATAAGTAAACTGTATCTGTTTCAGACACTCCAGAAGAGGTTGTCAGATTCTGGAGAATCTAAATTCCTCTTATGTTCTGAATATGATGTACATAAACACAGCCTCACATATACTTCTAAAAATTAAAAATGGGTGGGGCCACTGAAAGGGCTCAACAATTAACAGCATTGTCTCCTCTTCCAGAGAACCTGGGATCAACTACCAGCTCCTACAAGGTGGCCCATCTCCAGTTCAAGGGGATCAGACAGACAGACAGACAGAGATAATGATGGCAGGCCTGCCTGGTCTTTCTTTCTTTCTTATCCTTTTTAAAAAATATTTATTTATTTATTTATTTATTTATTTATTTATTTATTTATTTATTTATTTCTTAGATATAAGTACACTGTAGCTCTCTTCAGACACTCCAGAGGAGGGTGTCAGATTCTGGAGAATGTAAATCCCTCTTATGGTCTGCATATGATGTACATAAACACAGCTTCACATATACTGAGCTGAGGTGTCACAGGCCAACTGCTGGAATTTCTGAGTACCACCTAGAGAGAGAAAAGCTATGCTGTGGTTTCTTAATTTATGTATTTTATTATTTCTATTTGTTGTTTTGTTTTGTTTTATTTGTTTTTAGAGAAGTCCTCAGTCTGTAGCTCTGGCTGACCCAGGACTGCCTACTTGTGTTAATTAGGGTTTCACAGCTGAGAACAGACACCAAGAGCAAGGTAAGGCTTAGAAAACCCTACATTCAGTGGTGGCTCAAGCTCTTAATGAGAGCACTCTGTAGGTAGAAGCAGTCAGTTTCTGAGTTCGAGGCCACCCTGTTGAAAGACAGGGCTAGGGTAGGGGCTAGGGTGAGGAAAGAAAGAAAGAAAGAAAAAGTTTTTATAAAAGTTTTATAAAAAGTGTTAAAGTTTTTAAAAATTAAAAAAAAAAAAATACCAGATCACCATCACACAGCATTGGCTGTCTTCAGGTGTATCCTTTCAGCCTCCAAAACAAAAAACAATGGCTGGCTGTCTTCAGGTGTATCCTATTCTCGAGTCTTATTTCCAACCTTAGAGCTGGGCTGAGCTGCCTCATTATGTAATTGCAAACCTTCCTTGGTTTGTCTTTTCCATTTCTAAGACTAACAGGCCTTTTTCTATTTATTGAATATGCTCATGACTGTCCTTTAGATATAGTAAATATAACTGTTGCTTATAAAACTTGTTTTCTAGGAATTTTTAAAGGGCAATGGCAGAGTTTATTTATAAAAAAATATTTGGCATTTATTTATTTGTGTGAGTGATGAAGCTCAGGTCTTCAAACTCGTCAGGAGGTATGATTACCTCCCCTCTCTCTCAACCCCTCTCTCTCCTCTCTCAATGATTGTGTAAGAATGTTTTGCATGTGTATGCTGTGCACACAGACTCCAGAACAGAGTATTAGATCCCCTGGAACTGGAGATGGGCCACCATATATAATACTGGTAATTGAGCCCAGGTTCTCTGGAAGAGGAGACAATGCTCTTAATTGTTGAGCCCTCTCTGTAGCCACATCTTTTTTCTTTCTTTCTTTTTTTTGAGTATATGTGAGGCTGTGTTTATATACATCATATGCAGACAATAAGAATGATTTAGATTCTTCAGAATCTGACACCCTCTTCTGGACTGTCTGAAGATAGCTACAGCATACTTAAATATAATAAATAAATAAATCTTTAAAAAGAAAAGGAAAAGTAAAAAAGAAAGATCAGGCCTGCCATATGCATGTTCATAGAGGAAAATGGAAGAGACCCCAATCTAACCTCAGCAGGGTGCTTCCTTCTGGATGGTAGCTCACAGTTTCATCCCAGCAAGACAGGCAAATCACTGAGTTCAAGGACAGTAAGGTTCAGGACAGCCAAGGTTAGGAAGGAAAAGGGTCTATGTTGAGAATACAAACCGACAAAACAACAACTAGGAAAAAGAAGTGACAGTGTAACTTGGGGTAGGGTACCAACAAGAGAAAGCTTTCTGTTACCACTTACAAACACCAGTAGCCTTGCACCCTTCTGCCCAGGTCCCTGCCTTCCTTTCTAGGAATTCTAAGGATGCCAGGGGGTGGGGGAATCCAGATTAACTTTTTAAAAACAAAGACTTGGTCTTTGATGTCTATAGGAAGCCCTTCTCAGTGCCTTTAACTACCACTGAACTTTCAGGGCTGTGACTCAACTGTAACAAGGAACAGGGCTAAGAACCTGCAGCCTTTGAAAACAACTATTTTTTTAAAGTGGGGGACCCAAATCAGCAGTAGAACCCCTCAGGTTCAGCCATAATACTTGTTAGGGAAAGAGCCTCAATGTCCGGAGCTGAGGTCTCATGGGTGAACTGCTTCAAGTTCTGAGTATCATTGAAAGAAACAAAAGATATCATGTGGT
The DNA here is from genome assembly GCF_978045245.1 of Mus caroli. Lineage (NCBI taxonomy): Eukaryota > Metazoa > Chordata > Mammalia > Rodentia > Muridae > Mus > Mus caroli. Next base: position 221,993 of record NW_028227285.1, on the reverse strand, counting down.
TGCTTAATTTATTTATTTTATTATTTCTATTTTTTGTTTTCTTTTGTTTTGTTTTAGAAAAGGCCTCAGTCTGTAGCTATGGCTGACCTAGGACAGACTACACGTGTTAATTAGGGTTTCACAGCTGAGAAACAGACCATACCTATGTAAGACTTAGAAAACACAACAATCAGTGGTGCCTCGAGGTCTTAATGAGAGCACTCTGGAGGCAGAGGCAGTCAGTTTTTGAGATCGAGGCCAGCCTGGTTAAAGACAGGGATAGGCAGGGCTAGGCAAGGCAGGGCTGGGCTAGGCTAGGCTAGGCAAGGGGCTGGGCTAGTCAAGGCAAGGGACTAGGCTAGGCTACTCTAGGGGCAAGGCAAGACAGACAGACAGAGAGAAAGACAGACAAGGATGGCAGGCCTGCCTGGTTTTTCTTTCTTTCTTATCCCTTTTAAAAAATGTTTATTTATTTATTTATTTATTTATTTATTTATTTATTTATTTATTTATGTATTTATTAGATATAAGTACACTGTAGCTGTCTTCAGACACTCCAGAAGAGGGTGTCAGATTCTGGAGAATCTATATCCCTCTTATGGTCTGCATATGATGTACATAAACACAGCCTCACATTTACTTCTAAAAATTTAAACATGTGTGGGGCCAATGAAAGGGATCAACAATTAACAGCATTGTCTCCTCTTATAGATAACCTGGGATCAACTACCAGCAACTATATGGTGGCCCATCTCCAGTTCCAGGGGATCAGACAGACAGACAGACATACAGACAGATAGAGTTAAGGATGGCAGGCCTACCTGGTCTTTCATTCTTTCTTATCCTTTTTAAAAAATGTTTATTAATTTAATTATGTATTTATTAGATTTAAGTACACTGTAGCTGTCTTCAAACACTACCGAAGAGGGTGTCAGATTCTGGAGAATCTATATCCCTCTTATGGTCTGCATATGATGTACATGAACACAGCCTCACATATACTTCTAAAAATTTAAAGATGGGTGGGGCCACTAAAAGGGCTCAACAATTAACAGCACTGACTCCTCTTCCAGAGAACCTGGGATCAACTACCAGCAATTATATGGTGGCCCATCTCCATTTCCAGGGGATCAGACAGACAGACAGACAAGGATGGCAGGCTTGCCTGGTCTCTCTTTCTTTATTATCCTTTTTTAAAAATGTTCATTTGTTTATTTATGAATTTATTAGATATAAGTACACTGTAGCTGTCTTCAGACACTCCAGAAGAGGGTGTCAGATTCTGGAGAATCTAAATCCCTCTTATGGTCTGCATATTCGGTACATAAACACAGCCTCGCATATACTTCTAAAAATTTAAAGATGGGTGGGGCCACTGAAAGGGCTCAACAATTAACAGCATTGTCTCCTCTTCCAGAGAAACTGGGATCAACTACAAGCAACTCTATGGTGGCCCATCTCCAGGTCAGAGGATCAGACAGACAGACAGACAGACAGAGATAAGGATGGCAGGCCTGCCTGGACTTTCTTTCTTTCTTATCTTTTTAAAAAAATGTTTATTTCTTTATTTATGTATTTATTAGATATAAGTACACTGTATCCGTCATAGACACTCCAAAAGACGGTGTCAGATTCTGGAGAATATAAATCCCTCTTTAAGGGTCTGAATATGATGTACATAAACACAGCATCACATTTACTTCTAGAAATTTAAAGATGGGTGGGGCCACTGAAAGGGCTGAACAATTAACAGCATTGTCTCCTCTTCAGAAGACCTGGGATCAACTATCAGCAACAAAATGGTGGCCCATCTCCAGTTCCAGGAGATCAGACAGACAGAAAAACAGAGAGACAGACAGACAGACAAAGATAAGGAGGGCAGCCCTGCCTGGTCTTTCTTTCTTTCTTATCCTTTTAAAAAAATGTTTATTTATTTATTTATTTATTTATGTATTTATTAGATATAAGTACACTGTAGCTGTCTTCAGACACTCTAGAAGAGGGTGTCATCTTCTGGAGAATCTAAATCCCTCCTATGGTCTGCATATGATGTACATAAACACAGCCTCACATATACTTCTAAAAATTTAAAGATGGATGGGCCCACTGAAAGGGCTCAACAATTAACAGCATTGTCTCTTCTTCCAGAGAACGTGGGATCAACTACCAACAACTATATGGTGGCCCATCTCAAGTTCCAGGGGATAAGACAGACAGACAGACAGACAGAGATAAGGATGGCAGGCCTGCCTGATTTTTCTTTCTTTCTTATCCTTTTAAAAAAATGTTTATTTATTTATTTATTTATTCATTTATTCATTTATTTATTTATTTATGTATTTAAGATATAAGTACACTGTAGCTGTCGTCAGACTCTCCAGAAGACGGTGCAGATTCTGGAGAATCAATATACCTCTTATGGTCTACATATGATGTAAATGAACACAGCCTCACATATACTTCTAAAAATTTAAAGATGGGTGGGGCCACTGAAAGGGCTCAACAACTAACAGCATTATCTCCTCTTCCAGAGAACCTGGGATCAACTACCAGCAACTATATGGTGGCCCATCTCCAGTTCCAGGGTATCTGACAGATAGACAGACAGACAGACAGACAGACAGACAAGGTGGCAGGCCTGCCTGGTCTTTCTTTCTTTCTTATTCTTTTTAAAAAATGTTTATTTATTTATTTATGTATTTATTAGATATAAGTACACTGTAGTTGTCTTCAGACACTCTAGAAGAGGGTGTCATATTCTGGAGAATCTAAATCCCTCTTATGGTCTGCATATGATGTACATAAACACAGCCTCACATATACTTCTAAAAATTTAAAGTTGGGTGGGCCCACTGAAAGGGCTCAACAATTAACACCATTGTCTCCTCTTCCAGAGAACGTGGGATCAACTAACAGCAACTATATGGTGGCCCATCTCAAGTTGCAGGGGATCAGACAGACAGACAGACAGACAGTGATAAGGATGGCAGGCCTGCCTGATTTTTCTTTCTTTCTTATCCTTTTAAAAAATGTTTATTTATTTATTTATTTATTTATTTATTTATTTATGTACTTCTTAGATATAAGTACACTCTAGCTGTCTTCAGACTCTCCAGGAGAGGGTGTCAGATTCTGGGGAATCTATATCCCTCTTATGGTCTGCATATGATGTACATAAACACAGCCTCACATATACTTCTAAAAATTTAAAGATGGGTGGGGCCACTGAAAGGGCTCAACAATTAACAGCATTGTCTCCTCTTCCAGAGGACCTGGGATCAACTACCAGCAACTCTATGGTGGTCCATCACCAGTTCCAGGGGATCAGACAGACAGACAGACAGACAGTGATAAGGGTGGCAGGCCTGCCTGGTCTTTCTTTCTTTCTTATCCTTTTTTTAAAAAAATGTTTGTTTATTTATTTATTTAAATATTTATTAGATATAAGTACACTGTAGCTGTTCACACACTGCAGAAGAGGGTGTCAGATTCTGGAGAATCTAAATCCCTCTTATGGTCTGCATATGATGTACATAAACACAGCCTCACATATACTTCTAAAAATTTAAAGAAGGGTGGGGCCACTCTAAAAGCTCAACAATTAACAGCATTGTCTCCTCTTCCAGAGTACCTGGGATCAACTACCAGCAACTATATGGTGGCCCATCTCCAGTTCCAGGGGATCATACAGACAGACATACAGACAGTGATAAGGATGGCAGGCCTGCCTGGTCTTTCTTTCTTTCTTATCCTTTTTAAAAAAATGTTTATTTATATATTTATTTATGGATTTATTAGATATAAGTACACTGTAGCTGTCTTCAGACACTCCAGAAGAGGGTGTCAGATTCTGGAGAATCTAAATCCCTCTTATGGTCTGCATATGATGTACATAAACACAGCCTCACATATACTTCTAAAAATTTAAAGTTGTGTGGGGCCACTGGGAGGGCTCAACAATTAACAGCATTGTCTCCTCTTTCAGAGAACCTGGGATAAACTACCAGCACCTTATGGTGGCCCATCTCCAGTTCCAGTGGATCAGACCGACAGACAGACAGAGAGACAGAGATAAGGATGGCAGGCCTGCCTGGTCTTTCTTTATTTCTTATTCGTTTTAAAAATTGTTTATTTATTTATTTATTCATATATGTATTTATTAGATATAAGTACACTGTAGCCGTGTTCAGACACTCCAGAAGAGGGTGACAGATTATAGAGAATCTAAATCCCTCTTATGGTCTGAATATAATGTACATAAACATAGCATCACATATACTTTTAAATATTTAAAGAAGTGTGGGGCCACTGAAAGGGCTCAACAATTAACAGCATTGTCTCCTCTTCCAGAGAACCTTGGATCAACTACCAGCAACTATATGGTGGCCCATCTCCAGTTCCCGGGAATCAGATAGACAGACAGACAGACAGACAGAGATATGGATGGTAGGCCTGCCTGGTCTTTGTTTCTTTCTTATCCTTTTTAAAAAATGTTTATTTATTTATTTATTTATTTATCTATTTATTTATTAGATATAAGTACACTGTAGCTGTCTTCAGACACTCCAGAAGAGGGTGTCAGATTCTGGAGAATCTAAATGCCTCTTATGGTCTGCATATGTTGTACATAAACACAGCCTCACACATACTTCTAAATATTTAAAGATGGGTGGCGCCACTGAAAGGGCTCAACAATTAACAGCATTGTCTCCTCTTCCAGAGAACCTGGGATCAACTACCAGCAACTATTCGTGGCCCATCTCCAGTTCCCAGGGATCAGATAGACAGACAGACAGACAGACAGAGATATGGATGGCAGGCCTGCCTGGTCTTTCTTTCTTTCTTATCCTTTAAAAAAATGTTTATTTATATATTTATTTATGTATTTATTAGATATAAGTACACTGTAGCTGTCTTCAGACACTCCAGAAGAGGGTGTCAGGTTCTGGAGAATCTAAATCCCTCTTATGGTCTGCATATGATGTACATAATCACAGCCTCATATATACTTCTAAAAATTTAAAGATGTGTGGGGCCACTGAGAGGGCTCAACAATTAACAGCATTGTCTCCTCTCTCAGAGAACCTGGGATAAACTACCAGCACCTTATGGTGGCCCATCTCCAGTTCCAGTGGATCAGACAGACAGACAGACAGACAGAGAGACAGAGATAAAGATGTCAGGCCTGCCTGGTCTTTCTTTATTTCTTATACTTTTTAAAAACTGTTTATTTATTTATTTATTTATTTATTTATTAGATATAACTACACTGTAGCCGTCTTCAGACACTCCAGAAGAGGGTGTCAGATTCTAGAGAATCTAAATCCCTCTTATGGTCTGAATATGATGTACATAAACACAGCCTCACATATACTTAAAAAATTAAAAGGCCACTGAACGGACTCAACAATGAACAGCATTGTCTCCTCTTCCAGAGAACCTGGGATCAACCTCCAGCACCTACAAAGTGGCCCATCTCCAGTTCCAGGGGATCAGACAGACAGACAGACAGAGATAAGGATGGCAGGCCTGCCTGGTCTTTCTTTCTTTCTTTCTTATCCTTTTTAAAAAATATTTATTTATTTATTTATTTATTTATTTATTTATTTATTTATGTAATTATTAGATATAAGTACACTGTAGCTGTTCAGACACTCCAGTAGAGGGTGTCAGATTCTGGAGAATCTAACTCCCTCTTATGGTCTCCATATGATGCACATTAACACAGCCTAACATATACTTCTAAAAATTAAAAGATCTGTGGGGACACTGAAAGGGCTCAACAATTAACAGCATTGTCTCGTCTATAGAGAACCTGGGATCAACTACCAGCAACTATATGGTGGTCCATCTCCAGTTCCAGGGGATCAGACAGACAGACAGACAGACAGTGATAAGGATGGCAGGCCTGCCTGGTCTTTCTTTCTTTCTTATCCTTTTTTTAAAAAAATGTTTGTTTATTTATTTATTTATTTATTTATTCATTTATTTATTTATTTATTTATTTATTTATTAGATAAAAGTACATTGTAGCTGTTCAGACACTCCAGAAGAGGGTGTCAGATTCTGGAGAAACTAAATCCCTCTTATGGTCTGCATATGATGTACATAAACACAGCCTCACATATACTTCTAAAAATTTAAAGATGGGTGGGGCCACTGAAAGGGCTCAACAATTAACAGCACTGACTCCTCTTCCAGAGAACCTGGGATCAACTACCAGCAACGATTCGTGGCCCATCTCCAGTTCCCAGAGATCAGATAGACAGACAGACAGACAGACAGACAGACAGAGATATGGATGGCAGGCGTGCCAGGTCTTTCTTTCTGTCTTATCCTTTTTAAAAAATGTTTATTTATTTATTTATTTATTTATTTATTTATTTATGTATGTATTTAGTAGAAATAAGTACACTCTAGCTGTTCAGACACTCCAGAAGAGGGTGTCAGATTCTGGAGAATCTAAATCCCTCTTATGGTCTGCATATGATGTACATAAACACAGCCTCACATATACTTCTAAAAATTTAAAGAAGGGTGGGGCCACTCTAAAACCTCAACAATTAATAGCATTGTCTCCTCTTACAGAGTACCTGGGATCAACTACCAGCAACTATATGGTGGCCCATCTCCAGTTCCAGGGGATCAGACAGACAGACATAGAGACAGTGATAAGGATGGCAGGCCTGCCTGGTCTTTATTTCTTTCTTATCCTTTTTAAAAAAATGTTTATTTATATATTTATTTACGTATTTATTAGATATAAGTACACTGTAGCTGTCTTCAGACACTCCAGAAGAGGGTGTCAGATTATGAATAATCTAAATCCCTCTTATGGTCTGCATATGATGTACATAAACAAAGCCTCACATATACTTCTAAAAATTTAAAGATGGGTGGGGCCACTGAGAGGGCTCAACAATTAACAGCATAGTCTCCTCTTTCAGAGAACCTGGGATAAACTACCAGCACCTTATGGTGGCCCATCTCCAGTTCCAGTTGATCAGACAGACAGACAGACAGAGAGACAGAGATAAGGATGGCAGGCCTGCCTGGTCTTTATTTCTTATACATTTTTAAAAATGTTTATTTATTTATTTATTTATTTATTTATTTATTTATGTATTTATTAGATAAAAGTACACTGTAGCTGTTCAGACACTCCTGAAGAGGGTGTCAGATTCTGGAGAATCTAAATCCCTCTTATGGTCTGCATATGATGTACATAAACACAGCCTAACATATACTTCTAAAAATTATAAGATGTGTGCAGCCACTGAAAGGGCTCAACAATTAACAGCATTGTCTCCTCTTATAGAGAACCTGGGATGAACTACCAGCAACTATATGGTGGTCCATCTCCAGTTCCAGGGATCAGACAGACAGACAGACAGACAGTGATAAGGATGGCAGGCCTGCCTGGTCTTTCTTTCTTTCTTATCCTTTTATAAAAATAATGTTTGTTTATTTATTTATTTATTTTTTATTTATTTATTTATTAGATATAAGTACACTATAGCTGTACAGACACTCCAAAAGAGGGTGTCAGATTCTGGAGAACCTAAATCCCTCTTATGGTCTGCATATGATGTACATAAACACAGCCTCACATATACTTCTAAAAATTTAAAGAAGTGTGGGGCCACTGAGAGGGCTCAACAAGTAACAGCATTGTCTCCTCTTTCAGAGAACCTGGGATAAACTACCAGCACCTTATGGTGGCCCATCTCCAGTTCCAGTGTTTCAGACAGACAGACAGACAGACAGACAGAGATAAGGATGGCAGGCCTGCCTGGTCTTTCTTTATTTCTTATACTTTTTAAAAAATGTTTATTTATTTATTTATTTATTTATTTATTTATTTATGTATTTATTAGATATAAGTACACTGTAGCAGTCTTCAGACACTCCAGAAGAGGGTGTCAGATTCTAGAGAATCTAAATCCCTCTTATGGTCTGAATATGATGTACATAAACACAGCCTCACATATACTTCTAAAAATTATAAATAGGTGGGGCCACTGAAAGGACTCAACAATTAACAGCATTGTATCCTCTTCCAGAGAACCTGGGATCAACTACCAGCACCTAAAATGTGGCCCATCTCCAGTTCCAGGGGATCAGACAGACAGAGAGACAGACAGTGATAAGGATGGCAGGCCTGCCTGGTCTTTCTTTCTTATCCTTTTTTTAAAAAAATGTTTATTTATTTATTTATTTATTTATTTATTATTAGATATAAGTACACTGTAGCTGTTCAGACACTCCAGAAGAGGGTGTCAGATTCTGGAGAATCTAAATCCCTCTTATGGTCTGCATATGATGTACATAAACACAGCCTCGCATATACTTCTAAATATTTAAAGATGTGTGGGGCCACTGAGAGGGCTCAACAATTAACAGCATTGTCTCCTCTTTCAGAGAACCTGGGATAAACTACCAGCACCTTATGGTGGCCCATCTCCAGTTCCAGTGGATCAGACAGACAGACAGACAGACAGAGAGACAGAGATAAGGATGGCAGGCCTGCCTGGTCTTTCTTTATTTCTTATACTTTTTAAAAATTGTTTATTTATTTATTTATTTATTTATTTATGTATTTATTAGATATAAGTACACTGTAGCCGTCTTCAGACACTCCAGAAGAGGGTGTCAGATTCTAGAGAATCTAAATCCCTCTTATGGTCTGAATATGATGTACATAAACACAGCCTCACATATACGTCTAAAAATTATAAATAGGTGGGGCCACTGAAAGGACTCAACAATTAACAGCATTGTCTCCTCTTCCAGAGAACCTGGGATCAACTACCAGCACCTAAAAGGTGGCCCATCTACAGTTCCAGGGGATCAGACAGACAGACAGACAGACAGTGATAAGGATGGCAGGCCTGCCTGGTCTTTCTTTCTTATCCTTTTTTTAAAAAAATGTTCGTTTATTTATTTATTTATTTATTTATTTATTTATTATTAGATATAAGTACACTGTAGCTGTTCAGACACTCTATAAGAGGGTGTCAGATTCTGGAGAATCTAAATCCCTCTTATGGTCTGCATATGATGTACATAAAACAGCCTCACATATACTTCTAAAAATTTAAAGAAGGGTGGGGCCACTCTAAAAGCTCAACAATTAACAGCATTGTCTCCTCTTCCAGAGTACCTGGGATCAACTACCAGCAACTATATGGTGGCCCATCTCCAGTTCCAGGGGATCAGACAGACAGACATACAGACAGTGATAAGGATGGCAGGCCTGCCTGGTCTTTCTTTCTTTCTTATCCTTTTAAAAAAAATGTTTATTTATATATTTATTTATGTATTTATTAGATATATGTACACTGTAGCTGTCTTCAGACACTCCAGAAGAGGGTGTCAGATTGTGGAGAATCTAAATCCCTCTTATGGTCTGCATATTCGCTACATAAACACAGCCTTGCATATACTTCTAAAAATTTAAAGTTGTGTGGGGCCACTGAGAGGGCTCAACAATTAACAGCATTGTCTCCTCTTCCAGAGAACCTGGGATCAACTACCAGCACCTAAAAGGTGGCCCATCTACAGTTCCAGGGGATCAGACAGACAGACAGACAGACAGTGATAAGGATGGCAGGCCTGCCTGGTCTTTCTTTCTTTCTTATCCTTTTTTTAAAAAAATGTTCTTTATTTATTTATTTATTTATTTATTTATTTATTATTAGATATAAGTACACTGTAGCTGTTCAGACACTCTATAAGAGGGTGTCAGATTCTGGAGAATCTAAATCCCTCTTATGGTCTGCATATGATGTACATAAAACAGCCTCACATATACTTCTAAAAATTTAAAGAAGGGTGGGGCCACTCTAAAAGCTCAACAATTAACAGCATTGTCTCCTCTTCCAGAGTACCTGGGATCAACTACCAGCAACTATATGGTGGCCCATCTCCAGTTCCAGGGGATCAGACAGACAGACATACAGACAGTGATAAGGATGGCAGGCCTGCCTGGTCTTTCTTTCTTTCTTATCCTTTTAAAAAAAATGTTTATTTATATATTTATTTATGTATTTATTAGATATATGTACACTGTAGCTGTCTTCAGACACTCCAGAAGAGGGTGTCAGATTGTGGAGAATCTAAATCCCTCTTATGGTCTGCATATTCGCTACATAAACACAGCCTTGCATATACTTCTAAAAATTTAAAGTTGTGTGGGGCCACTGAGAGGGCTCAACAATTAACAGCATTGTCTCCTCTTTCTGAGAACCTGGGATAAACTACCAGCACCTTATGGTGGCCCATCTCCAGTTCCAGGGGATCAGACAGACAGACAGACAGAGAGACAGAGATATGAATGGCAGGCCTGCCTGGTCTTTCTTTATTTCTTATATTTTAAAAAATGTTTATATTTTATTTATTTATTTATTTATTTATTTATTTATTTATTTATGTATTTATTAGATATAAGTACACTGTAGCCGTCTTCAGACACTCCAGAAGAGGGTGTCAGATTCTAGAGAATCTAAATCCCTCTTATGGTCTGAATATGATGTACATAAACACAGCCTCACATATACTTCTAAAAATTATAAATAGGTGGGGCCACTGAAAGTACTCAACAATTAACAGCATTGTCTCCTCTTCCAGACAACCTGGGATCAACTACCAGCACCTATAAGGTGGCCCATCTCCAGTTCCAGGGGATCAGACAGAAAGACAGACAGACAGTGATAAGGATGGCAGGCCTGCCTGGTCTTTCTTTCTTATCCTTTTTTTAAAAAAATGTTCGTTTATTTATTTATTTATTTATTTATTTATTTATTTATTTATTTATTATTAGATATAAGTACACTGTAGCTGTTCAGACACTCCAGAAGAGGGTGTCAGATTCTGGAGAATCTAAATCCCTCTTATGGTCTGCATATGATGTACATAAACACAGCCTCACATATACTTCTAAAAATTTAAAGAAGGGTGGGGCCACTCTAAAAGCTCAACAATTAACAGCATTGTCTCCTCTTCCAGAGGACCTGGATCAACTACCAGCAACTATATGGTGGCCCACCTCCAGTTCCAGGGGATCAGACAGACAGACAGACAGACAGACAGAGATAAGGATGGCAGGCCTGCCTGGTCTTACTTTCTTTCTTATCCTTTTTAAAAAATGTTTATTTATTTATTTATTTATTTATTTATTTATTTATTTATTTATTATAAGTACACTGTAGCTGTCTTCAGACACTCCAGTAGAGGGTATCAGATACTGGAGAATCTAAATCCTCTTATAATCTGAATATGATGTACATAAAAAGGCCTCACATATACTTCTAAATATTTAAAGAAGTGTGGGGCCACTGAAAGAGCTCAACAATTAACAGCATTGTCTCCTCTTCCAGAGAACCTTGGATCAACTACCAGCAACTATATGGTGGCCCATCTCCAGTTCCCGGGGATCAGATTGACAGACAGACAGACAGAGAAATGGATGGCAGGCCTGACTGTTCGTTCTTTCTTTCTTTCTTATCCTTTTTAAAAAATGTTTATTTATTTATTTATTTATTTATTTATCTATGTATTTATTAGATATAAGTACACTGTAGCTGTCTTCAGACACTCCAGAAGAGGGTGTCAGATTCTGGAGAATCTAAATCCTTCTTATGATCTGCATATGATGTACAAAAACACAGCCTAACATATACTTCTAAATATTTAAAGATGGGTGGCGCCACTGAAAGGGCTCAACAATTAACAGCATTGTTTCCTCTTCCAGAGAACTTGGGATCAACTACCAGCAACTATTCGTGGCCCATCTCCAGTTCCCAGGTATCAGATTGACAGACAGACAGACAGACAGAGATACGGATGGCAGGCCTGCCTGGTCTTTCTTTCTGTCTTTTCCTTTTTAAAAAATGTTTATTTATTTATTTATTTATTTATTTATTTATTTATTTTTTTTTTATATATTTTTTAGATATAAGTACACTGTAGCTGTTCAGACACTCCAGAAGATGGTGTCAGATTCTGGAGAATCTAAATCCCTCTTATGGTCTGCATATGATGTAACTAAACACAGCCTCACATATACTTCTAAAAATTTAAAGAAGGGTGGGGCCACTCTAAAAGCTCAACAATTAACAGCATTGTCTCCTCTTCCAGAGTACCTGGGATCAACTACCAGCAACTATATGGTGGCCCATCTCAAGTTCCAGGGGATCAGACAGACAGACAGACAGACAAGGATAAGGTTGGCAGGCCTGCCTGCTCTTTATTTCTTTCTTATCCTTTTTAAAAAATGTTTATTTATTTATTTATTTATTTATCTATGTATTTATTAGATATAAGTACACTGTAGCTGTCTTCAGACACTCCAGAAGAGGGTGTCAGATTCTGGAGAATCTAAATCCCTCTTATGGTCTGCATATGATGTACATAAACACAGCCTAACATATACTTCTAAAAATTTAAAGATAGGTGGAGCCACTGAAAAGGCTCACAAATTAACAGCATTGTCTCCTCTTCCAGAGAACCTGGGATCAACTAACAGCAACTATATCGTGGCCCATCTCCAGTTCCAAGAGATCAGACAGACTGACAGACAGACAGACTGACAGAGATAAGGATGGCAGGCCTGCCTGGTCTTTCTTTCTTTCTTATCCATTTTAAAAAATGTTTATTTATTTATTTATATGTTTATTAGATATAAGTACACTCTAGCCGTCTTCAGACACTCCAGAAGATGGTGTCAGATTCTGGAGAATCTAAATCCCTCTTATGGTCTGCATATGATGTACATAAACACAGCCTCACATTTACTTCTTAAAATTTAAAGTTGGGGGGGGGCCACTGAAAGGGCTCAGCAATTAACAGCATTGTCTCCTCTTCCAGAGAACCTGGGATCAACTACCTGCAACTATATGGTGGCCCATCTCCACTCCCAGGGTATCAGACAGACAGACAGACAGACAAGGATAAGGTTGGCAGGCCTGCCTGCTCTTTATTTCTTTCTTATCCTTTTTAAAAAATGTTTATTTATTTATGTATTTATTAGATATAAGTACACTGTAGCTGTCTTCAGACACTCCAGAAGAGGGTGTCAGATTGTGGAGAATCTAAATCCCTCTTATGGTCTGCATATGATGTACATAAACACAGCCTCACATATACTACTAAAAATTTAATGATGGGTGGGGCCACTGAAAGCGCTCAACAATTAATAGCATTGTCTCCTCTTCCAGAGAACCTGGGATCAACTACCAGCACCTATATGGTGGCCCATCTCCAGTTCCAGGGGATCAGAACGACAGACAGACAGACAGACAGACAGAGATAAGGATGGTAGGCCTGCCTGGTCTTTCTTTTTTTCTTATCCGGTTTAAATAATGTTTATTTATTTATTTATTTATTTATTTATTTATTTATGTATTTATTAGATATAAGTTCACTGAAGCTGTATTCAGACACTCCAGAAGAGGGTGTCACATTCTGGAGAATCTAAATCCCTCTTATGGTCTGCATATGATGTACATAAACACAGCCTCACATATACTACTAAAAATTTAACGATGGGTGGGGCCACTGAAAGGGCTCAACAATTAACAGCATTGTCTCCTCTTCCAGAGAACCTGGGATCAACTACCAGCACCTATATGGTGGCCCATCTCCAGTTCCAGGGGATCAGAACGACAGACAGACAGACAGACAGACAGACAGAGATAAGGATGGCAGGACTGCCTGGTTTTCTTTCTTTCTTATCCGATTTAAATAATGTTTATTTATTTATTTATTTATTTATTTATTTATTTATTTATTTATTATATGTACACTGTAGCTGTATTCAGACACTCCAGAAGAGGGTGTCAGATAATGATGAATCTAAATCCCTCTTCTGGTCTGCATATGATGTACATAAACACAGCCTCACATACACTTCTTAAAATTTAAAGATGGGTAGAGCCACAAATAGGGGTCAACAATTAACAGCATTGTCTCCTCTTCCAGAGAACCTGGTATCAACTACCAGCAACTATATGGTAGCCCATCTCCAGTTCCAGGGGATCAGACAGACAGACAGACAGACAGATATAAGGATGGCAGGCCTGCCTGGTCTTACTTTCTTTCTTATCCTTTTTAAAAAATGTTTATTTATTTATTTTTTTATGTATTTATTATATATAAGTACACTGTAGCTGTCTTCAGACACTCCAGTAGAGGGTGTCAGATTCTGGAGAATCTAAATCCTCTTATAATCTGAATATGATGTACATAAACACAGCCTCACATATACTTCTAAATATTTAAATAAGTGTGGGGCCACTGATAGGGCTCAACAATTAACAGCATTGTCTCTTCTTCCAGAGATCCTTGGATCAACTACCAGCAACTATATGGTGGCCCATCTCCAGTTCCAGGGGATCAGACAGACAGACAGACAGACAGACAGAGATAAGGATGGCAGGACTGCCTAGTCTTACTTTCTTTCTTATCCTTTTTAAAAAATGTTTATTTATTTATTTATTTATTTATTATCTATTTATTTATTAGATATAAGTACACTGTAGCTGTCTTCAGACACTCCAGAAGAGGGTGTCAGATTCTGAAGAATCTAAATCCCTCTTATGGTCTGCATATGATATACATAAACACAGCCTCACATATACTTCTAAATATTTAAAGATGGGTGGGGCCACTGAAAGGGCTCAACAATTAACAGCATTGTCTCCTCTTCCAGAGAACCTGGGATCAACTACCAGCAACTATTCGTGGCCCATCTCCAGTTCCCAGGTATCAGACTGACAGACAGACAGACAGACAGACAGCGATGTGGATGGCAGGCCTGCCTGGTCTTTCTTTCTGTCTTATCTTTTTTAAAAAATGTTTATTATTTATTTATTTATTTATTTATTTATTTATTTATTTATTAGATATAAGTACACTGTAGCTGTTCAGACACTCCAGTTGAGGGTGTCAGATTCTGGAGAATCTAAATCCCTCTTATGGTCTGCATATGATGTACATAAACACAGCCTCACATATACTTCTAAAAATTTAAAGAAGGCTGGGGCCACTCTAAAAGCTCAACAATTAAGAGCATTGTCTCCTCTTCCAGAGTACCTGGGATCAACTACCAGCAACTATATGGTGGCCCATTACCAATTCCTGGGGATCAAATAGACAGACATACAGACATTGATAAGGATGGCAGGCCTGCCTGGTCTTTCTTTCTTTCTTATCCTTTTTAAAAAATGTTTATTTATATATTTATTTATGTATTTATTAGATATAAGTACACTGTAGCTGTCTTCAGACACTCCAGAAGAGGGTGTCAGATACTGGAGAATCGAAATCCCTCTTATGGTCTGCATATGATGTACATAAACACAGCCTCACATATACTTCTAAAAATTTAAAGATGTGTGGGCCACTGAGAGGTCTCTACAATTAACAGCATTGTCTCCTCTACCTGAGAACCTGGGATCAACTACCAGCAACTATATGGTGGCCCATCTCCAGTTCCAGGGGATCAGGCAGACAAAGAGACAGACAGACAAGAGTGGCAGGCCTCCCTGGCTTTTCTTTCTTTCTTATATTTTTAAAAAATTTTTATTTATTTATTTATGTATTTATTAGATATAAGTACACTGTAGCTGTCTTCAGGCACTTCAGAAGAGGGTGTCATATTCTGGAGAATCTAAATACCTCTTATGGTCTGCATATGATGTACATAAACACAGCCTCACATATACTTCTAAAAATTTAAAGATGTGTGGGGCCACTGAAACGGCTCAACAATTAACAGCATTGCCTCCTCTACCAGAGAACCTGGGATGAACTACCAGCAACTATATGGTGGCCCATCTCCAGTTCCAGGGGATCAGACAGACAGACAGATAGACAGACAAGGATTGCATGCCTGCCTGGTTTTACTTTCTTTCTTATCCTTTTTAAAAAATATTTATTTATTTATTTATTTATTTATTTATTTATTTATTTATTTATTTATTATATATATGTACACTGTAGCTGTCTTCAGACACTCCAGAAGAGGGTGTCAGATTCTGGAGAATCTAAATCCCTCTTATGTTCTGCATATTGTGTACATAAACACAGCCTCACATATACTTCTAAAAATTTAAAGATGTGTGGGGCCACTGAAAGGGCTCAACAATTAACAGGAT
The DNA here is from genome assembly GCF_978045245.1 of Mus caroli. Lineage (NCBI taxonomy): Eukaryota > Metazoa > Chordata > Mammalia > Rodentia > Muridae > Mus > Mus caroli. Next base: position 205,857 of record NW_028227285.1, on the reverse strand, counting down.
TGTCTCCTCTACCAGAGAACCTGGGATCAACTACCAGCAACTATATGGTGGCCCATCTCCAGTTGCAGGGGATCAGACAGACAAAGAGACAGACAGACAAGGGTGGCAGGCCTCCTTGGTTTTTTTTTTTTCTTTCTTATCCTTTTTAAAAAATATTTATTTATTTATTTATGTATTTATTAGATATAAGTACAATGTAGCTGTCTTCAAACAATCCAGAAGAGGGTGTCAGATTCTGGAGAATATAAATCCCTCTTATGGTCTGCATATGATGGACATAAACACAGATTCACATACACTTCTAAAAATTTAAAGATGGGTGGGGCCACTGAAAGGGCTCAACAATTAACAGCATTGTCTCTTCTTCCAGAGAACCTGGGATCAACTACAAGCAACTATATGGTGGCCCATCTCGAGTTCCAGGGGATCAGACAGACAGACAGACAGACATACAGACAGAGATAAGGAGGGCAGGCCTGCCTGGTCTTTCTTTCTTTCTTATCCTTTTAAAATAATGTTTATTTATTTATTTATTTATTTATGTATTTATTAGATATAAGTACAATGTAGTTGTCTTCAGACACTCCAGAAGAGGGTGTCAGATTCTGGAGAATCTAAATCCCTCTTATGGTCTGCATATGATGTACATAAACACAGCCTCACATTTACTTCTAAAAATTTAAAGGTGGGGGGGCCACTGAAAGGGCTCAGCAATTAACAGCATTGTCTCCTCTTCCAGAGAACCTGGGATCAACTACCTGAAACTATATGGTGGCCCATCTCCACTCCCAGGGGATCAGACAGACAGACAGACAGACAAGGATAAGGATAAGGATGGCAGGCCTGCCTGGTCTTTCTTTCTGTCTTATCCTTTTTACAAAATGTTTATTTATTTATTTATTTATTTATTTATTTATTTATTTATTTATTTTTGTATGTATTTATTAGATATAAGTACACTGTAGCTGTTCAGACACTCCAGAAGAGGGTGTCAGATTCTGAAGAATCTAAATCCCTCTTATGGTCTGCAGATGATGTACATAAACACAGCCTCACATATACTTCTAAAAATTTAAAGAAGGGTGGGGCCACTCTAAAAGCTCAACAATTAACAGCATTGTCTCCTCTTCCAGAGTACCTGGGATCAACTACCAGCAACTATATGGTGGCCCATCTCCAGTTCCAGGGGATCAGACAGACAGACATACAGACAGTGATAAGGATGGCAGGCCTGACTGGTCTTTCTTTCTTTCTTATCCTTTTTTTAAAAAAAATGTTTATTTATTTATTTATTTATTTATTTATTTATTTATTTATTTATTTATGTATTTATTAGATATAAGTACATTGTAGCTGTTCAGACACTCCAGAAGAGGGTGTCAGATTCTGGAGAATCTAAATCCCTCTTATGGTCTGCATATGATGTACATAAACACAGCCTCACTTATAGTGAGCTGAGGTGTCACAGGCCAACTGCTGGAATTTCTGAGTACCACCTAGATAGACATAAGCTATGCTGTGGTTGCTTAATTTATGTATTTTATTATTTCTATTTGTTGTTTTGTGTTGTTTTATTTGTTTTTAGAAAAGTCCTCAGTCTGTAGCTCTGGCTGACCCAGGACTGCCTACTTGTGTTAATTAGGGTTTCACAGCTGAGAACAGACACCAAGAGCAAGGTAAGGCTTAGAAAACCGAACATTCAGTGGTGGCTCAAGCTCTTAATGAGAGCACTCTGTAGGCAGAGGCAGTCAGTTTCTGAGTTCGAGGCCACCCTGGTGAAAGACAGGGCTAGGGTAGGGGCTAGGGTAAGAAAGAAAGAAAGAGAGAGAGAGAGAGAGAGAGAGAAAGAAAGAGAGAGAGAGAGAAAGAAAGAGAGAGAGAGAAAGAGAGAGAGAGAGAGAGAGAGAATAAAAAGTTTTTATAAAATTTTTATAAAAAGTGTTAAAGTTTTTAAAAATTAAAAAAAAAATACCAGATCACCATCACACAGCATTGGCTGTCTTCAGGTGTATCCTTTCAGCCTCCAAAACAAAAAACAATGGCTGGCTGTCTTCAGGTGTATCCTATTCTCGAGTCTTATTTCCAACCTTAGAGCTGGGCTGAGCTGCCTCATTATGTAATTGCAAACCTTCCTTGGTTTGTCTTTTCCATTTCTAAGACTAACAGGCCTTTTTCTATTTATTGAATATGCCCATGACTGTCCTTTAGATATAGTAAATATAACTGTTGCTTATAAAACTTGTTTTCTAGGAATTTTTAAAGGGCAATGGCAGAGTTTATTTATAAAAAATATTTTGCATTTATTTATTTGTGTGAGTGATGAAGCTCAGGTCTTCAAACTCGTCAGGAGGTATGATTACCTCCCCTCTCTCTCAACCCCTCTCTCTCCTCTCTCAATGATTGTGTATGAATGTTTTGCATGTGTATGCTGTGCCAACAGACTCCAGAACAGAGTATTAGATCCTCTGAAACTGGAGATGGGCCACCATATATAATACTGGTAATTGAGCCCAGGTTCTTTGGAAGAGGAGACAATGCTCTTAATTGTTGAGCCCTCTCTGTAGCCACATCTTTCTTTTTTTTTTTTTTGAGTATATGTGAGGCTGTGTTTATATACATCATATGCAGACAATAAGAATGATTTAGATTCTTCAGAATCTGACACCCTCTTCTGGACTGTCTGAAGATAGCTACAGCATACTTAAATATAATAAATAAATAAATCTTTAAAAAGAAAAGGAAAAGTAAAAAAGAAAGAACAGGCCTGCCATATGCATGTTCATAGAGGAAAATGGAAGAGACCCCAATCTAACCTCAGCAGGGTGCTTCCTTCTGGATGGTAGCTCACAGTTTCATCCCAGCAAGACAGACAAATCACTGAGTTCAAGGACAGTAAGGTTCAGGACAGCCAAGGTTAGGAAGGAAAAGGGTCTATGTTGAGAATACAAACCGACAAAACAACAACTAGGAAAAAGAAGTGACAGTGTAACTTGGGGTAGGGTACCAACAAGAGAAAGCTTTCTGTTACCACTTACAAACACCAGTAGCCTTGCACCCTTCTGCCCAGGTCCCTGCCTTCCTTTCTAGGAATTCTAAGGATGCCAGGGGGTAGGGGAATCCAGATTAACTTTTTAAAAACAAAGACTTGGTCTTTGATGTCTATAGGAAGCCCTTCTCAGTGCCTTTAACTACCACTGAACTTTCAGGGCTGTGACTCAACTGTAACAAGGAACAGGGCTAAGAACCTGCAGCCTTTGAAAACAACTATTTTTTTAAAGTGGGGGACACAAATCAGCAGTAGAACCCCTCAGGTTCAGCCATAATACTTTTTAGGGAAAGAGCCTCAATGTCCAGAGCTGAGGTCTCATGGGTGAACTGCTTCAAGCTCTGAGTATCACTGAAAGAAAGAAAAGATATCATGTGGTTGCTTAATTTATTTATTTTATTATTTCTATTTTTTGTTTTCTTTTGTTTTGTTTTAGAAAAGGCCTCAGTCTGTAGCTATGGCTGACCTAGGACAGACTACATGTGTTAATTAGGGTTTCACAGCTGAGAAACAGACCATACCTATGTAAGACTTAGAAAACCCAACAGTCAGTGGTGGCTCGAGCTCTTAATGAGAGCACTATGGAGGCAGAGACAGTCAGTTTCTGAGTTCAAGGCCAGCCTGGTTAAAGACAGGGATAGGCAGGGCTAGGCAAGGCAGGGCTGGGCTAGGCTAGGCTAGGCAAGGGGCTGGGCTAGGCAAGGCAAGGGACTAGGATAGGCTACTCAAGGGGCTAGGCAAGACAGACAGACAGAGAGAAAGACAGACAAGGATGGCAGGCCTGCCTGGTTTTTCTTTCTTTCTTATCCCTTTTAAAAATGTTAATTTATTTATTTATTTATTTATTTATTTATGTATTTATTAGATATAAGTACACTGTAGCTGTCTTCAGACACTCCAGAAGAGGGTGTCAGATTCTGGAGAATCTATATGCCTCTTATGGTCTGCATATGATGTACATAAACACAGCCTCACATTTACTTCTAAAAATTTAAAGATGTGTGGGGCCAATGAAAGGGATCAACAATTAACATCATTGTCTCCTCTTATAGAGAACCTGGGATCAACTACCAGCAAATATATGGTGGCCCATCTCCAGTTCCAGGGGATCAGACAGACAGACAGACATACAGACAGATAGAGTTAAGGATGGCAGGCCTACCTGGTCTTTCATTCTTTCTTATCCTTTTTAAAAAATGTTTATTAATTTAAGTATGTATTTATTAGATATAAGTACACTGTAGCTGTCTTCAAACACTCCCGAAAATGGTGTCAGATTCTGGAGAATCTATATCCCTCTTATGGTCTGCATATGATGTTCATGAACACAGCCTCACATATACTTCTAAAAATTTAAAGTTGGGTGGGGCCACTGAAAGGGCTCAACAATTAACAGAACTGACTCCTCTTCCAGAGAACGTGGGATCAACTACCAGCAATTATATGGTGGCCCATCTCCAGTTCCAGGGGATCAGACAGACAGACATACAGACAAGGATGGCAGGCCTGCCTGGTCTCTCTTTCTTTATTATCCTTTTTAAAAAATGTTTATTTGTTTATTTATGTATTTATTAGATATAAGTACACTGTAGCTGTCTTCAGACTCTCCAGAAGAGGGTGTCAGATTCTGGAGAATCAATATCCCTCTTATGGTCTGCATATGATGTACATAAACACAGCCTCACATATACTTCTAAAAATTTAAAGATGGGTGGGGCCACTGAAAGGGCTCAACAATTAACAGCATTGTCTCCTCTTCCAGAGAACCTGGGATCAACTACCAGCAACTATATGGTGGCCCATCTCCAGTTCCAGGGTATCTGACAGATAGACAGACAGACAGACAGACAAGGTGGCAGGCCTGCCTGGTCTTTCTTTCTTTCTTATTCTTTTTAAAAAATGTTTATTTATTTTTTTATGTATTTATTAGATATAAGTACACTGTAGCTGTCTTCAGACACTCTAGAAGAGGGTGTCATATTCTGGAGAATCTAAATCCCTCTTATGGTCTGCATATGATGTACACATACACAGCCTCACATATACTTCTAAAAATTTAAAGATGGGTGGGCCCACTGAAAGGGCTCAACAATTAACAGCATTGTCTCCTCTTCCAGAGAACCTGGGATCAACTACAAGCAACTCTATGTGGCCCATCTCCAGTTCCAGAGGATCAGACAGACAGACAGACAGACAGACAGAGATAAGGATGGCAGTCCTGCCTGGTCTTTCTTTCTTTCTTATCCTTTTTTAAAAATGTTTGTTTATTTATTTATTTATTTATTTATATATGTATTTATTAGATATAAGTACACTGTAGCTATCTTCAGACACTCCAGAAGAGGGTGACAGATTCTGGAGAATCTATATCCCTCTTATGTTCTGCATATGATGTACATAAACACAGCCTCACATATACTTCTAAAAATTTAAAGATGGGTGGGCCCACTGAAAGGGCTCAACAATTAACACCATTGTCTCCTCCTCCAGACAATGTGGGATCAACTTCCAGCAACTATATGGTGGCCCATCTCAAGTTCCAGGGGATAAGACAGACAGACAGACAGACAGACAGAGATAAGGATGGCAGGCCTGCCTGATTTTTCATACTTTCTTATCCTTTTTAAAAAATGTTTATTTATTTATTTATTCATTCATTTATTTATTTATTTATTTATTTATTTATTTATTTATTTATTAGATATAAGTACACTGTAGCTGTCTTCAGACTCTCCAGAAGAGGGTGTCAGATTCTGGAGAATCTATATCCCTCTTATGGTCTGCATATGATGTACATAAACACAACCTCACATATACTTCTAAAAATTTAAAGATGGGTGGGGCCACTGAAAGGGCTCAACAATGAACAGCATTGTCTCCTCTTCCAGAGGACCTGGGATCAACTACCAGCAACTATATTGTGGCCCATCTCAAGTTCCAGGGGATAAGACAGACATACAGACAGACAGACAGACAAGGATTGCAGGCCTACCTGGTTTTTCTTTCTTTCTTATACATTTTAAAAATGTTTATTTATTTATATATGTATTTATTAGATATAAGTACACTGTAGCTATCTTCAGACACTTCAGAAGTGGGTGTCATATTCTGGAGAATCTAAATCCCTCTTATGGTCTGCATATGATGTACATAAACACAGCCTCACATATACTTCTAAAAAGTTAAAGATGTGTGGGGCCACTGAAACGGCTCAATAATTAACAGCATTGTCTCCTCTTCCAGACAATGTGGGATCAACTATCAGCAACTATATGGTCGCACATCTACAGTTCCAGGGGTTCAGACAGACAGACAGACAGACAAGGATTGCAGGCCTGCCTGGTTTTATTTTCTTTCTTATCCTTTTTAAAAAATGTTTATTTATTTATTTATTTATTTATTTATTTATTTATTTATGTATTTATTATATATAAGTACACTGTAGCTGTCTTCAGACACTCCAGAAGAGGGTGTCAGATTCTGGAGAATCTAAATCCCTCCTATGGTCTGCATATGATGTACATAAACACAACCTCACATATACTTCTAAAAATTTAAAGATGTGTGGGGCCTCTGAGAGGGCTCAACAATTAACAGCATTGTCTCCTCTACCAGAGAACCTGGGATCAACTACCAGCAACTATATGGTGGCCCATCTCCAGTTCCAGGGGATCAGGCAGACAAAGAGACAGACAGACAAGGGTGGCAGGCCTGCCTGGTCTCTCTTTCTTTATTATCCTTTTTAAAAAATGTTTATTTATTTATTTATGTATTTATTAGATATAAGTACACTTTAGCTGTCTTCAGACACTCCAGAAGAAGGTGTCAGATTCTGGAGAATATAAATCCCTCTTATGGTCTGCATATGATGGACATAAACATAGATTCACATACACTTCTAAAAATTTAAGATGGGTGGGGCCACTGAAAGGGCTCAACAATTAACAGCATTGTCTCTTCTTCCAGAGAACCTGGGATCAACTACCAGCAACTATATGGTGGCCCATCTCCAGTTCCAGGGGATCAGACAGACAGACAGACAGACAGACAGAGATAAGGAGGGCAGGCCTGCCTGGTTTTTCTTTCTTTCTTATCCTTTTAAAATATTGTTTATTTATTTATTTATTTATTTATGTATTTATTAGATATAAGTACACTGTAGTTGTCTTCAGACACTCCAGAACAGGGTGTCAGATTCTGGAGAATCTAAATCCCTCTTATGGTCTGCTAATGATGTACATAAACACAGCCTCACATATACTTCTAAAAATTTAAAGATAGGTGGAGCCACTGAAAGGGCTCAACAATTAACAGCATTGTCTCCTCTTCCAGAGAACCTGGGATCAACTACCAGCAACTATATGGTGGCCCATCTCCAGTTCCAGGGTATCTGACAGATAGACAGACAGACAGACAGACAAGGTGGCAGGCCTGCTTGGTCTTTCTTTCTTTCTTATTCTTTTTAAAAAATGTTTATTTATTTTTTTATGTATTTATTAGATATAAGTACACTGTAGCTGTCTTCAGACACTCTAGAAGAGGGTGTCATATTCTGGAGAATCTAAATCCCTCTTATGGTCTGCATATGATGTACACATACACAGCCTCACATATACTTCTAAAAATTTAAAGATGGGTGGGCCCACTGAAAGGGCTCAACAATTAACAGCATTGTCTCCTCTTCCAGAGAACCTGGGATCAACTACAAGCAACTCTATGTGGCCCATCTCCAGTTCCAGAGGATCAGACAGACAGACAGACAGACAGAGATAAGGATGGCAGTCCTGCCTGGTCTTTCTTTCTTTCTTATCCTTTTTTAAAAATGTTTGTTTATTTATTTATTTATTTATTTATATATGTATTTATTAGATATAAGTACACTGTAGCTATCTTCAGACACTCCAGAAGAGGGTGACAGATTCTGGAGAATCTATATCCCTCTTATGTTCTGCATATGATGTACATAAACACAGCCTCACATATACTTCTAAAAATTTAAAGATGGGTGGGCCCACTGAAAGGGCTCAACAATTAACACCATTGTCTCCTCCTCCAGACAATGTGGGATCAACTTCCAGCAACTATATGGTGGCCCATCTCAAGTTCCAGGGGATAAGACAGACAGACAGACAGACAGTGATAAGGATGGCAGGCCTGCCTGATTTTTCATACTTTCTTATCCTTTTTAAAAAATGTTTATTTATTTATTTATTCATTCATTTATTTATTTATTTATTTATTTATTTATTTATTTATTAGATATAAGTACACTGTAGCTGTCTTCAGACTCTCCAGAAGAGGGTGTCAGATTCTGGAGAATCTATATCCCTCTTATGGTCTGCATATGATGTACATAAACACAACCTCACATATACTTCTAAAAATTTAAAGATGGGTGGGGCCACTGAAAGGGCTCAACAATGAACAGCATTGTCTCCTCTTCCAGAGGACCTGGGATCAACTACCAGCAACTATATTGTGGCCCATCTCAAGTTCCAGGGGATAAGACAGACATACAGACAGACAGACAGACAAGGATTGCAGGCCTACCTGGTTTTTCTTTCTTTCTTATACATTTTAAAAATGTTTATTTATTTATATATGTATTTATTAGATATAAGTACACTGTAGCTATCTTCAGACACTTCAGAAGTGGGTGTCATATTCTGGAGAATCTAAATCCCTCTTATGGTCTGCATATGATGTACATAAACACAGCCTCACATATACTTCTAAAAAGTTAAAGATGTGTGGGGCCACTGAAACGGCTCAATAATTAACAGCATTGTCTCCTCTTCCAGACAATGTGGGATCAACTATCAGCAACTATATGGTCGCACATCTACAGTTCCAGGGGTTCAGACAGACAGACAGACAGACAAGGATTGCAGGCCTGCCTGGTTTTATTTTCTTTCTTATCCTTTTTAAAAAATGTTTATTTATTTATTTATTTATTTATTTATTTATTTATTTATGTATTTATTATATATAAGTACACTGTAGCTGTCTTCAGACACTCCAGAAGAGGGTGTCAGATTCTGGAGAATCTAAATCCCTCCTATGGTCTGCATATGATGTACATAAACACAACCTCACATATACTTCTAAAAATTTAAAGATGTGTGGGGCCTCTGAGAGGGCTCAACAATTAACAGCATTGTCTCCTCTACCAGAGAACCTGGGATCAACTACCAGCAACTATATGGTGGCCCATCTCCAGTTCCAGGGGATCAGGCAGACAAAGAGACAGACAGACAAGGGTGGCAGGCCTGCCTGGTCTCTCTTTCTTTATTATCCTTTTTAAAAAATGTTTATTTATTTATTTATGTATTTATTAGATATAAGTACACTTTAGCTGTCTTCAGACACTCCAGAAGAAGGTGTCAGATTCTGGAGAATATAAATCCCTCTTATGGTCTGCATATGATGGACATAAACATAGATTCACATACACTTCTAAAAATTTAAGATGGGTGGGGCCACTGAAAGGGCTCAACAATTAACAGCATTGTCTCTTCTTCCAGAGAACCTGGGATCAACTACCAGCAACTATATGGTGGCCCATCTCCAGTTCCAGGGGATCAGACAGACAGACAGACAGACAGACAGAGATAAGGAGGGCAGGCCTGCCTGGTTTTTCTTTCTTTCTTATCCTTTTAAAATATTGTTTATTTATTTATTTATTTATTTATGTATTTATTAGATATAAGTACACTGTAGTTGTCTTCAGACACTCCAGAACAGGGTGTCAGATTCTGGAGAATCTAAATCCCTCTTATGGTCTGCTAATGATGTACATAAACACAGCCTCACATATACTTCTAAAAATTTAAAGATAGGTGGAGCCACTGAAAGGGCTCAACAATTAACAGCATTGTCTCCTCTTCCAGAGAACCTGGGATCAACTACCAGCAACTATATGGTGGCCCATCTCCAGTTCCAGGGTATCTGACAGATAGACAGACAGACAGACAGACAAGGTGGCAGGCCTGCTTGGTCTTTCTTTCTTTCTTATTCTTTTTAAAAAATGTTTATTTATTTTTTTATGTATTTATTAGATATAAGTACACTGTAGCTGTCTTCAGACACTCTAGAAGAGGGTGTCATATTCTGGAGAATCTAAATCCCTCTTATGGTCTGCATATGATGTACACATACACAGCCTCACATATACTTCTAAAAATTTAAAGATGGGTGGGCCCACTGAAAGGGCTCAACAATTAACAGCATTGTCTCCTCTTCCAGAGAACCTGGGATCAACTACAAGCAACTCTATGTGGCCCATCTCCAGTTCCAGAGGATCAGACAGACAGACAGACAGACAGAGATAAGGATGGCAGTCCTGCCTGGTCTTTCTTTCTTTCTTATCCTTTTTTAAAAATGTTTGTTTATTTATTTATTTATTTATTTATATATGTATTTATTAGATATAAGTACACTGTAGCTATCTTCAGACACTCCAGAAGAGGGTGACAGATTCTGGAGAATCTATATCCCTCTTATGTTCTGCATATGATGTACATAAACACAGCCTCACATATACTTCTAAAAATTTAAAGATGGGTGGGCCCACTGAAAGGGCTCAACAATTAACACCATTGTCTCCTCCTCCAGACAATGTGGGATCAACTTCCAGCAACTATATGGTGGCCCATCTCAAGTTCCAGGGGATAAGACAGACAGACAGACAGACAGACAGAGATAAGGATGGCAGGCCTGCCTGATTTTTCATACTTTCTTATCCTTTTTAAAAAATGTTTATTTATTTATTTATTCATTCATTTATTTATTTATTTATTTATTTATTTATTTATTAGATATAAGTACACTGTAGCTGTCTTCAGACTCTCCAGAAGAGGGTGTCAGATTCTGGAGAATCTATATCCCTCTTATGGTCTGCATATGATGTACATAAACACAACCTCACATATACTTCTAAAAATTTAAAGATGGGTGGGGCCACTGAAAGGGCTCAACAATGAACAGCATTGTCTCCTCTTCCAGAGGACCTGGGATCAACTACCAGCAACTATATTGTGGCCCATCTCAAGTTCCAGGGGATAAGACAGACATACAGACAGACAGACAGACAAGGATTGCAGGCCTACCTGGTTTTTCTTTCTTTCTTATACATTTTAAAAATGTTTATTTATTTATATATGTATTTATTAGATATAAGTACACTGTAGCTATCTTCAGACACTTCAGAAGTGGGTGTCATATTCTGGAGAATCTAAATCCCTCTTATGGTCTGCATATGATGTACATAAACACAGCCTCACATATACTTCTAAAAAGTTAAAGATGTGTGGGGCCACTGAAACGGCTCAATAATTAACAGCATTGTCTCCTCTTCCAGACAATGTGGGATCAACTATCAGCAACTATATGGTCGCACATCTACAGTTCCAGGGGTTCAGACAGACAGACAGACAGACAAGGATTGCAGGCCTGCCTGGTTTTATTTTCTTTCTTATCCTTTTTAAAAAATGTTTATTTATTTATTTATTTATTTATTTATTTATTTATTTATGTATTTATTATATATAAGTACACTGTAGCTGTCTTCAGACACTCCAGAAGAGGGTGTCAGATTCTGGAGAATCTAAATCCCTCCTATGGTCTGCATATGATGTACATAAACACAACCTCACATATACTTCTAAAAATTTAAAGATGTGTGGGGCCTCTGAGAGGGCTCAACAATTAACAGCATTGTCTCCTCTACCAGAGAACCTGGGATCAACTACCAGCAACTATATGGTGGCCCATCTCCAGTTCCAGGGGATCAGGCAGACAAAGAGACAGACAGACAAGGGTGGCAGGCCTGCCTGGTCTCTCTTTCTTTATTATCCTTTTTAAAAAATGTTTATTTATTTATTTATGTATTTATTAGATATAAGTACACTTTAGCTGTCTTCAGACACTCCAGAAGAAGGTGTCAGATTCTGGAGAATATAAATCCCTCTTATGGTCTGCATATGATGGACATAAACATAGATTCACATACACTTCTAAAAATTTAAGATGGGTGGGGCCACTGAAAGGGCTCAACAATTAACAGCATTGTCTCTTCTTCCAGAGAACCTGGGATCAACTACCAGCAACTATATGGTGGCCCATCTCCAGTTCCAGGGGATCAGACAGACAGACAGACAGACAGACAGAGATAAGGAGGGCAGGCCTGCCTGGTTTTTCTTTCTTTCTTATCCTTTTAAAATATTGTTTATTTATTTATTTATTTATTTATGTATTTATTAGATATAAGTACACTGTAGTTGTCTTCAGACACTCCAGAACAGGGTGTCAGATTCTGGAGAATCTAAATCCCTCTTATGGTCTGCTAATGATGTACATAAACACAGCCTCACATATACTTCTAAAAATTTAAAGATAGGTGGAGCCACTGAAAGGGCTCAACAATTAACAGCATTGTCTCCTCTTCCAGAGAACCTGGGATCAACTACCAGCAACTATATGGTGGCCCATCTCCAGTTCCAGGGTATCTGACAGATAGACAGACAGACAGACAGACAAGGTGGCAGGCCTGCTTGGTCTTTCTTTCTTTCTTATTCTTTTTAAAAAATGTTTATTTATTTTTTTATGTATTTATTAGATATAAGTACACTGTAGCTGTCTTCAGACACTCTAGAAGAGGGTGTCATATTCTGGAGAATCTAAATCCCTCTTATGGTCTGCATATGATGTACACATACACAGCCTCACATATACTTCTAAAAATTTAAAGATGGGTGGGCCCACTGAAAGGGCTCAACAATTAACAGCATTGTCTCCTCTTCCAGAGAACCTGGGATCAACTACAAGCAACTCTATGTGGCCCATCTCCAGTTCCAGAGGATCAGACAGACAGACAGACAGACAGAGATAAGGATGGCAGTCCTGCCTGGTCTTTCTTTCTTTCTTATCCTTTTTTAAAAATGTTTGTTTATTTATTTATTTATTTATTTATATATGTATTTATTAGATATAAGTACACTGTAGCTATCTTCAGACACTCCAGAAGAGGGTGACAGATTCTGGAGAATCTATATCCCTCTTATGTTCTGCATATGATGTACATAAACACAGCCTCACATATACTTCTAAAAATTTAAAGATGGGTGGGCCCACTGAAAGGGCTCAACAATTAACACCATTGTCTCCTCCTCCAGACAATGTGGGATCAACTTCCAGCAACTATATGGTGGCCCATCTCAAGTTCCAGGGGATAAGACAGACAGACAGACAGACAGTGATAAGGATGGCAGGCCTGCCTGATTTTTCATACTTTCTTATCCTTTTTAAAAAATGTTTATTTATTTATTTATTCATTCATTTATTTATTTATTTATTTATTTATTTATTTATTTATTTATTAGATATAAGTACACTGTAGCTGTCTTCAGACTCTCCAGAAGAGGGTGTCAGATTCTGGAGAATCTATATCCCTCTTATGGTCTGCATATGATGTACATAAACACAACCTCACATATACTTCTAAAAATTTAAAGATGGGTGGGGCCACTGAAAGGGCTCAACAATGAACAGCATTGTCTCCTCTTCCAGAGGACCTGGGATCAACTACCAGCAACTATATTGTGGCCCATCTCAAGTTCCAGGGGATAAGACAGACATACAGACAGACAGACAGACAAGGATTGCAGGCCTACCTGGTTTTTCTTTCTTTCTTATACATTTTAAAAATGTTTATTTATTTATATATGTATTTATTATATATAAGTACACTGTAGCTATCTTCAGACACTTCAGAAGTGGGTGTCATATTCTGGAGAATCTAAATCCCTCTTATGGTCTGCATATGATGTACATAAACACAGCCTCACATATACTTCTAAAAAGTTAAAGATGTGTGGGGCCACTGAAACGGCTCAATAATTAACAGCATTGTCTCCTCTTCCAGACAATGTGGGATCAACTATCAGCAACTATATGGTCGCACATCTACAGTTCCAGGGGTTCAGACAGACAGACAGACAGACAAGGATTGCAGGCCTGCCTGGTTTTATTTTCTTTCTTATCCTTTTTAAAAAATGTTTATTTATTTATTTATTTATTTATTTATTTATTTATTAATGTATTTATTATATATAAGTACACTGTAGCTGTCTTCAGACACTCCAGAAGAGGGTGTCAGATTCTGGAGAATCTAAATCCCTCCTATGGTCTGCATATGATGGACATAAACATAGATTCACATACACTTCTAAAAATTTAAGATGGGTGGGGCCACTGAAAGGGCTCAACAATTAACAGCATTGTCTCTTCTTCCAGAGAACCTGGGATCAACTACCAGCAACTATATGGTGGCCCATCTCCAGTTCCAGGGGATCAGACAGACAGACAGACAGACAGACAGACAGAGATAAGGAGGGCAGGCCTGCCTGGTTTTTCTTTCTTTCTTATCCTTTTTAAAAATGTTTATTTATTTATTTATTTATTTATTTATTTATTTATTTATTTATGTATTTATTATATATAAGTACACTGTAGCTGTCTTCAGACACTCCAGTAGAGGGTGTCAGATTCTGGAGAATCTAAATCCTCTTATAATCTGAATATGATGTTCATAAACAGGCCTCACATATACTTCTAAATATTTAAAGAAGTTTGGGGCCACTGAAAGGGCTCAACAATTAAGAGCATTTTCTCCTCTTTCAGAGAACCTTGGATCAACTACCAGCAACTATATGGTGGCCCATCTCCAGTTCCTGGGGATCAGATAGACAGACAGACAGACAGACAGAGATATGGATGGCAGGCCTGCCTGGTCTTTCTTTCTTTCTTATCCTTTTTAAAAAAATGTTTATTTATTTATTTATTTATTTATTTATTTATTTATTTATTTATCTATTTGTTTATTAGATATAAATACACTGTAGCTGTTCAGACACTCCAGAAGAGGATGTCAGATTCTGGAGAATCTAAATCCCTCTTATGGTCTGCATATGATGAACATAAACACAGCCTAACATATACTTCTAAAAATTTAAAGAAGGGTGGGGCCACTCTAAAAGCTCAACAATTAACAGCATTGTCTCCTCTTCCAGAGTACCTGGAATCAACTACCAGCAACTATATGGTGGCCCATCTCCAGTTCCAGGGGATCAGACAGACAGACATACAGACAGTGCTAAGGATGGCAGGCCTGCCTGGTCTTTCTTTCATTCTTATCCTTTTTAAAAAATATTTATTTATTTATTTATTTATTTATTTATTTATTTATTTATGCATTTCTTAGATATAAGTACACTGTAGCTGTCTTCAGAAACTCCAGAAGAGGGTATCAGATTCTGGAGAATCTAAATCCCTCTTATGGTCTGCATATGATGTACATAAACACAGCCTCACATATACTTCTAAAAATTAAAAGATGGGTGGGCCCACTGAAAGGGCTCAACAATTAACAGCATTGTCTCTTCTTCCAGAGAACGTGGGATCAACTACCAGCAACTATATGGTGGCCCATCTCAAGTTCCAGGGGATAAGACAGACAGACAGACAGACAGAGATAAGGATTGCAGGCCTGCCTGATTTTTCTTTCTTTCTTATCCTTTTAAAAAATGTTTATTTATTTATTTATGTATTTATTAGATATAAGTACACTGTAGCTGTCTTCAGACACTCCAGAAGAGGGTGTCAGATTCTGGAGAATATAAATCCCTCTTATGGTCTTCATATGATGGACATAAACACAGATTCACATACACTTCTAAAAATTTAAAGATGGGTGGGGCCACTGAAAGGGCTCAACAATTAACAGCATTGTCTCTTCTTCCAGAGAACATGGTATCAACTACCAGCAACTGTATGGTGGCCCATCTCCAGTTCCAGGGGATCAGACAGACAGACAGACAGACAGACAGAGATAAGGAGGGCAGGCCTGCCTGGTCTTTCTTTCTTTCTTATCCTTTTAAAATAATGTTTATTTATTTATTTATTTATTTATTTATTTATTTATTTATTAGATATAAGTACACTGTAGTTGTCTTCAGACACTCCAGAAGAGGGTGTCAGATTCTGGAGAATCTAAATCCCTCTTATGGTCTTCATAATATGTACATAAACACAGCCTAACATATACTTCTAAAAATTTAAAGATAGGTGGAGCCACTGAAAGGGCTCAACAATTAACAGCATTGTCTCCTCTTCCAGAGAACCTGGGATCAACTACCAGCAACTATATGCTGGGCCATCTACAGTTCCAGGGGATCAGACACACAGAGAGACAGACAGACACTGTAGGATCCAGAATATGGCAAGAAACCCTGAGAAAGGTGGAAAATTAATAATACACTCTGTAGTACCCAGAATATGGCAAGAAACCCTCATAAAAGTAGAAAATTAAAAACTCACACTGAAGGAACCCAAATATGGCAAGAAAACCTGAAAAATGTGGAAAATGAGAATAATCACAGTGTAGGAACCAGAATTCCGAAAATACTTGAAAAACGTCATAAATGAGAAAATCACATTTTAGGACCCAGAATATGGGGAGAAACCCTGAGAAACGTGGAAAATTAAAAATACACTCTGTAGCACTGAGAATATGGTAAGAAACCCTCAACAAAGTAGAAAATTAAAAACTCACACTGAAGGATCCCGAATATGGCGCGAAAACATGAAAAAGGTAGAAAATGAGAATAATCACACTGTATTACCCAGAATTACAAAAACATGAAAAACATCGAAAATGAGAAAATCACACTTGTAGGACCCAAAATACGAAAAACTTGAAAAACGTGGAAAATGAGAAAATCACACTGCAGAAACCAGAATATGCCGAACAACCATGAAAAACCTGAAAATTAAAAATTCACACTATTGGACACAGAATATGGTGAGAAACCATGAAAAGACTGGACAATTAAAATTTCACACTTCATTACCCAGATATGGAGAGAAATACTGAAAACCGTGGGAAAAAAATTCACAATGAAGGACCTGGAATACAGCAAGAGACCCTGAAAAAACATGGAAATGAGAAAATCACACAGTATAACCCAGAATATGACGAAAAAACATGAAAAAGATAAAATATTAAAATATCACACGGAAGGACCCAGAATATGGCGAAAAACCTGAAAAAGGAGGAAGATAAAAAAACTCACACTGAAGGACACAGAATATGGCGAGAAAACCTGAAAAAAGTAGAAAATTAAAAATTCACACTGAAAGACCCCGAATATGGTTTGAAAACCTGAAAAAGGTGGAAAATGAGAATAATCACACTGTAGGACCCAGATTATGCCCAGAAACCCTGAAAACGTGTAAAATTAAAAAAACATGCTGGAGGACCCAGAATATGGCGAGAAAACCTGAAAAAAGTAGAAAATTAAAAATTCACACTGAAGGACCCCGAATATGGTGAGAAAACCTGAAAAAGGTGGAAAATGAGAATAATCACACTGTAGGACCCAGATTTTGCCCAGAAACCCTGAAAACGTGGAAAATTAAAAATACATGCTTTAGGACCTAGAATATGGCGAGAAACCCTGAAAAAAGTTCAAAATTACAAACTCACACTGTAGGACCCCAAATATGGCGAGAAACCCTGAAAAAGGTGGAAAATGAGAAAATCACATTTCAGGACCCAGAATAGGCCTAGAAAATGTGAAAAACGTGAAAATTAAAAATTCACACTAACGGACCCAGAATATGGCGAGAAAAAGGTAATAAAAAAGTAGAAAATTAAAATCTCACAGTGAAGGAGCCCAAACATGGCGAGAAAATCTGAAAAAGGTGGAAAATGAGAAAATCACACTGTAGGATCCAGAATATGGTGAGAAACCCTGAAGAAAGTAGAAAAATACAAACTGACACTGAAGGACCCCAAATATGGGGAGAAAACCTGAAAAAGGTGGAAAATGAGAAAATCACACTGCAGGACCCAGAATATTTCAAGAAACACTGAAAAACGTGAAAATTCAAAATTCACACTGTCGGACACAGAATATGGCGAGAAACCATGAAAAAAAAGTGGATAATTAAAATTCACACTGTATTACCCATAATATGGGGAGAAATACTGAAAAACGTGGAAAATTAAAAATCCACACTGAAGGACCTGGAATATGGCAAGAAAACCTGAAAATGTGGAAATGAGAAAATCACAATGTAGGACCCAGAATATGAAGAAAAAACCTGAAAAACGTGGAAAATGAAAAATACATACTATAGGACACAGTTTATGGCGAGAAACCCTGAAAGAGTAGAAAATTAAAAACTCACACTGAAGGACCCCAAATATGGCAAGAAACCCTGAAAAAAGTAGAAAATTACAAACTGACACTGAAGAACCCCAATTATGGCGAGAAAACCTGAAAAAGGTGGAAAATGAGAAAATCACACTGTAGGACCCAGAATTACGAAAAAACTTGAAAATATCGAAAATGAGAAAATCACACTATAGGACCCAGAATATGCCAAGAAACCCTGAAAACGTGAAAAATTAAAAATACAACGTTTAGGACCCAGAATACGGCGAGAAACCCTGAAAAAATTAGAAAATTAAAAACTCACACTGAAGGACCCGAAAAATGGCTAGAAAGGCTGAAAAAGGTGGAAAATGAGAAAATCACACTGTAGGACCCAGAATTACGAAAAAAATTTAAAAATGTGGAAAATGAGAAAATCACACTGTAGGACCCAGAATATGCCGAGAAACGCTGAAAAAAGTGAAACATTAAATATTCACACTGTCGGACCAAGAATATTACCAAAAAAAAAACCTTAAAAACGACGAAAATTAAAAATTTACACTGTGGGACCCAGAATATGGCGAGAAACACTGAAAAACGTGGAAAATTAAATTCACACTGTAGGAACAAGAATATGCCGAGAAAACCTGAAAAAGTTTGAAAATGAAAAAATCACACTGTGGGAATGAGAATATGACGAAAAAAAAACCTTAAAAACATGGAAAATTAAAAACTCCCACTGAAGAACCTAGAATATGGCAAGAAACCCTGAAAAAGGTGGAAAATGAGAAATTCACACTGTAGGACCCAGAATATGATGAGAAACACTGAAAAATGTTGAAAAATAAAAATTCACACTATAGGACCAGAATATGGAAAAAAACCTTGAAAAACGTGGAAAATTAAAAATTCACACTGCAGGACCCAGAATATGCTGAGAAAACCTGAAAAAGGTGGAAAATGAGAAAATCACACTGTAGGATGGAGAATTGGGGAAAAAACTTGAAAAAAGTCAAAAATTGGAAAATCGCACAGTAGGAGCAAGAATATGCCAGAAACCCTGAAAACGTGGAAAATTAAAAATACACGCTGTAGGATTCAGAATATGGCAAGAAACCCTGAAAGAAGTAGAAAATTAAAAACTCACACTGAAGGACCCGGAATATGGCGAGAAAACCTTGTGGAAAATGAGAAAAACAATCTGTAGGACATAGAAATGCGAAAAAACTTTAAAAAAGTGGAAAATGAGAAAATCACATTGTAGGACCCAGAATATGCCAAGAAACCCTGAAAAACGAGAAAAAATAAAAATATGCTTTTTGGAGCCAGAATATTGCAAGAAACACAGTAAAAAGTAGAAAATTAAAAACTCACACTGAAAGACACCGAATATGGCAAAAAACCTGAAAAAGGTGGAAAATGAGTATAATCACACTGTAGGACACAGAATAGCGAAAAAACTTGAAAAACGTGGAAAAGGAGAAAATCACACTGCAGAACCCAGAATATGCCAAGAAACCCTGAAAAACTAGAAAATTAAAAACTCACATTGAAGGACCCCGAATATGGAGAGTTAACCTGAAAAAGGTGGAAAATGAGAAAATCACACTGTAGGACCCAGAATTACAAAAAAACTTGAAAAACGTGGAAAAGGAGAAAATCACACTGCAAGACCCAGAATATGCCGAGAAACACTGAAAAATGTGAAAATAAAAAATTCACACTGTCAGACACAGAATATGGCAAGAAACCATGAAACAAGTGGAAAATGAGAAAATCACACTGTATTGCCCAGAATATGGCGAGAAATACTGAAAAACGTGGAAAATTAAAAATTCAGACTGAAGGACCTGGAATATGGCAAGAAAACCTGAAAAACGAGGAAATGGGAAAATCACACTGTAGGAGCCAGAATATGCAGAGAAACCTTGAAAAACGTGGAAAATTAAAAATACACTCTGTAGGACCCAGAATATGGCGAGAAACCCTGAAGAATGTAGAAAATTAAAAACTCACATTGAAGGACCTCGAATATGGCGAGAAAACCTGAAAAAGGTGGAAAATGAGAAAATCACACCGTAGGACCCATAATATTACAAAAAACTTGAAAGAAGTGGAAAATTAAAAATTCACAGTGAAGGACCCAGAATATGGCGAGAAAACCTGAAAAACGAGGAAAATTCAAAATTCACACTGTAGGACCCAGAATATGGCTAGAAAACCTGAAAAAGTTGGAAAATGAGAATAATCACACTGTAGGACCAAGATATGCGAAAAAACTTGAAAAATTTCAAAATTGAGAAAATCACACTGTAGGACCCAGAATATGCTGAGAAACACTGAAAAACGTGGAAAATTAAAAATACACGCTGTAGGACCCATAATATGTCGAGAAACCCTGAAAAATTAGAAATGTAAAAACTCACACTGAGGGACCCCAAATATGGCAAGAAAACATGAAAAAGGTGAAAAAAGAGAAAATCACACTGTAGGACCCAGAAATATGAAAAAACTTGAAAAATGTGGAAAATGAGAAAATCACACTGCAGAAACCAGAATATGCCGAACAACCATGAAAAACCTGAAAATTAAAAATTCACAAAGTCGGACACAGAATATGGTGAGAAACCATGAAAAAAGTGGACAATTAAAAATTCACACTTTATTACCCAGATATGGCGAGAAATACTGAAAACCATGGAAAAAAATTCACACTGAAGGACCTGGAATACGGCAAGTGACCCTGAAAAACATGGAAATGAGAAAATCACACAGTAGGACCCAGCATATGGCGAGAAAACCTGAAAAAAGTAGAAAATTAAAAATTCACACTGAAGGGACCCCGAATATTGCAAGAAAACCTGAAAAGGGTGGAAAATGAGAATAATCAATCTGTAGGACCCAGCTTATGCCTAGAAACCCTGAAAACGTGGAAAATTAAAAATACATGCTGTAGGACCCAGAATATGGCGTGTAACCCTGAAAAAAGTTGAAAATAACAAACTCACAATGTAGGACCCCAAATATGGCGAGAAACCCTGCAAAAGGTGGAAAATGAGAAAATCACACTGCAGGATCCAGAATATGCCGAGAAAATGTGAAAAACGTGAAAATTAATAATTCACACTCACGGACACAGAATATGGCGAGAAACACTTAATAAAAAAGTAGGAAATTAAAAACTCACAGTGAAGGAGCCCAAACATGACCAGAAAAACCTGAAAAAGGTGGAAAATGAGAAAATCACACTGTAGGATCCAGAATATGGCGAGAAATCCTGAAAAAAGTAGAAAAATAAAAACTCACACTGAAGGACCCCAAATATGGCAAGAAAACCCGAAAAAGGTGGAAAATGAGAAAATCACACAGTAGGACCCAGAATTACAAAAAAACTTGAAAAAAGTGGAAAATGAGAAAATCACACTGCAGGACCAAGAATATTTAGAGAAATCCTGAAAAACTTGAAAATTAAAAATTCACACTCCAGGACCTAGAATATGCCGAGAAATCCTGAAAAACGTGAAAATTAAAAATTCACATTATCGGACCCAGAATATGGTTAGAAACCCTGAAAAACGGGAAAATTAAAAATTCAACTGAAGGACCCGGAATATGGCGAGAAACCCTGAAAAAAGTAGAAAACTGGAAAATGAGAATAATCACAGTGTAGGACCCAGAATTGCACAAAAAAAACTTGAAAAACATCGTAATGAGAAAATCACACTGTAGGACCCAGAATATGGTAAGAAACCCTGAGAAACGTGGAAAATTAATAATACACTCTGTAGTACCCAGAATATGGCAAGAAACCCTCAAAAAAGTAGAAAATTAAAAACTCACACTGAAGAACCCCAAATATGGCAAGAAAACCTAAAAAATGTGGAAAATGAGAATAATCACGGATTAGGACCCAGAATTGCGAAAATACTTGAAATGTCGTAAATGAGAAAATCACATTTTAGGACCCAGAATATGGCGAGAAACCCTGAGAAACGTAGAAAATTAAAAATACACTCTGTAGCACCGAGAATATGGCAAGAAACCCTCAACAAAGTAGAAAATTAAAAACTCACAATGAAGGACCCCGAATATGGCGAGAAAACCTGAAAGAGGTGGAAAATGAGAATAATCACACTGTAGGACCCAGAATAGCGAAAAAAAACATGAAAATCATTGAAAATGAGAAAATCACACTGTAGGACCCAGAATATGGCGAGAAACCCTGAGAAATGTGGAAAATTAAAAATACACTCTGTAGCACCCCAGAATATGGCAAGAAACGCTCAAAAAAGTAGAAAATTAAAAACTCACACTGAAGGACCCTGAATATGCCGAGAAAACATGAAAAAGGTAGAAAATGAGAATATTCACACTATATTACCCAGAATTACAAAAACATGAAAAACATCGAAAATGAGAAAATCACACTGTAGGACCCAGAATATGCTCAGAAACCATGAAAAACGTGGAAAATTAAAAATACACGCTCTAGGACCCAGAATATGGCGAGAAACTTTGAAAAGAAAATTAAAAATTCACACTGAGGTATCACGAATATGGAGAGAAAAAGCTGAAAAAGGTGGAAAATGAGAATAATCACACTGTAGGACCCAGAATTGCGAAAAAACTTGAAAAAACGTCGAAAATGAGAAAATCACACTGTAGGAACCACAATATGACGAAAAAAAAACCTGAAAAACGTGGAAAATTAAAAATACACGCTGTACGGACACAGAATATGTCGAGAAACCTGAAAAATTAGAAAAATTAAAACCTCACACTGAAGGACCCTAAATATGGCGAGAGAACCTAAAAAAATGTAGAAAATTAAAAATTCACACTAAAGGACCCGGAATATGGGCAATAAAACCTGAAAAAAGAGGGAAAATTAAAAATTCACAGTGAAGGACCCAGAATATGGCAAGAAAACCTGAAAAAAGTAGAAAATTAAAAATTCACACTGAAGGACCTGGAATATGTGAAGAAAACCTGAAAACCGAGGAAATGAGAAAATCACACTGTAGGACCCAGAATATGACGGAAAAACCTGAAAAACGTGGAAAATTAAAAATTTCACACTGAAGGACCTGGAATATGTGAAGAAACCTGAAAAACGTGGAAATGAGAAAATCACACTGTAGGATCCAGAATATGACGGAAAAACCTGAAAAAACGTGGGAAAATTAAAAATTCACACTGAAGTACCCGGCATATGGTGAGAAAAACTGAAAAACGAGGAAATTCAAAAACACACTGTAGGATCAAGAGTAAAGGCGAGAAAACCTGAAAAAGGTGGAAAGTGAGAATTTTCACAATGTAGGACCCAGATTTGGAAAAAAAAAAAAAGTGAAAAAACGTCGAAAATGAGAAAATCACACTGTAGGACCAGAGTATGCCGAGAAACCCTAAAAAGTTGGAAATTGAGAAAATCACACTTTAGGACCCAGATTTCGAAAAAACTTGAAAAATGTAGAAAATGAGGAAATCACACTGTAGGACCCACAATATGACGAAATAAACCTGAAAAACGTGAAAATTAAAAATACACGCTGTAGGACACAGAATATGTTGAGAAACCCTGAAAAATTAGAAAATTAAAAACTCACACTGAAGGACCCTAAATATGGCGAGAGAACATAAAAAAAGTAGAAAATTAAAAATTCACACTAAAGGACCCGGAATATGGCAATAAAACCTGAAAAAAGAGGAAAATTAAAAATTCACACTGAAGGACCTGGAATATGTGAAGAAAACCTGAAAAACGTGGAAATGAGAAAATCACACTGTAGGACCCAGAATATGACGGAAAAACCTGAAAAACGTGGAAAATTAAAAATTCACACTGAAGTACCCGGCATATGGCGAGAAAAACTGAAAAATGAGGAAAATTCAAAAACACACTCTAGGATCCAGAATATAGGCGAGAAAACCTGAAAAAGGTGGAAAGTGAGAATTATCACAATGTAGTACCCAGACTTGGAAAAAAAAAAAAGTGAAAAACGTCGAAAATGAGAAAATCACACTGTAGGACCCAGAGTATGCCGAGAAACCCTGAAAAACGAGGAAAATTAAAAATACACGTTGGAGGACACAGAATATGTAGAGAAACACTGAAAAATTAGAAAAGTAAAAAATCACATTGAAGGACCCTAAATATGGCGAGAAAACCTTAAAAAGTTGTAAAATGAGAAAATCACACTGTAGGACGCAGAATTCCGAAAAAACTCGAAAAAAGTGGAAAATGAGAAAATCACACTGCAAGACCCAGAATATGCCAGAAACCCTGAAAAATGTAAAAATTAAAAATTCACCCAAAATATGGCGAGAAATACTGAAAAACGTGGAAAATTAAAATATTCAACTGAAGGACCCGGAATATGGCTAGGAAACCTGAAAAATGAGAAAAATTCAAAACTCACACTGTAGGAACCAGAATATGGCGAGAAAACCTGAAATAGGTGGAAAAATAGAAAATCACAATGTAGGACCCAGAATATGAAGTAAAAACTTGAAAAGCGTGGAAAATTAAAAATACACGATGTAGGACACAGAATATGTCGAGAAACCCTGAAAAATAAGAAAATTAAAACCTCACACTGAAGGACCAAAAAAATGGCGAGAGAACCTGAAAAAAGTAGAAAATTAAAAATTCACACTGAAGGACCCAGAATTGCGAAAAAACTTGAAAAAAGTGGAAAATGAGAAAATCACACTGTAGGACCCAGAATATGCCAAGAAACCCTGAAAACGTGGAAAATTAAAAATACATGCTGTAGGATGCAGAATACAGAGAGAAACCCTGAAAAAACTAGAAAATTACAAATTCACACTGAAGGACACCAAATATCGCTAGAAAACCTGAAAAAGTTGGAAAATGAGAAAATCCCACTGCAGAACCCAGAATATGCAGAGAAACTCTGAAAAACGTGAAAATTAAAAATTCACACTGTCGGACAAAGAATATGGCGAGAAATAATGAAAAACGTGGAAAATTAAAAATTCACACTGAAGGACCTGGAATATGTCAAGAAAACCTGAAAAACGTGGAAATGAGAAAATCACACTGTAGGAACCTGAATATGATGGAAAAACCTGAAAATGGTGGAAAATGAGAATAATCACAATGTAGGACCCAGATTTGAAAAAAAAAATTG
>NW_028227285.1:130857-180339 GCF_978045245.1 Mus caroli | reverse complement strand
AATTCTGGGTCCTACAGAGTGATTTTCTCATTTTCCACCTTTTTCAGGATTTCTCGCCATATTAGGGGTCTTCAGTGTTAGTTTGTCATTTTCTACTTTTTTTAGGGTTTCTAGCCATATTCTGGGTCCTACAGCGTGTATTTTTAATTTTCCACGTTTTTCAGTATTTCTCGACATATTCTGTGTCCGACAGTGTGAATTTTTAATTTTCACGTTTTTCAGGGTTTCTCTGCATATTCTGGGTCCTGCCGTGTGATTTTCTCATTTTCCACCTATTTCAGGTTTTCTCGCCATATTTGGGGTCCTTCAGTATGATTTTTTACTTTTCTAATTTTTCAGGGTTTCACTCCATATTCTGGGTCCTACAGCGTGTATTTTTAATTTTCCACATTTTTCAGGTTTTCTAGCCATATTTTGGGTCCTTCAGTGTGAGTTTGTAATTTTCTACATTTTTCAGGGTTTCTCGCCATATTCTGAGTCATAGAGCGTGTATTTTTAATTTTCCATGTTTTCAGGGTTTCTAGGCATATTCTGGGTCCTACAGTGTGATTTTCTCATTTTCGATGTTTTTCAAGTTCTTTCGCAATTCTGGGTCCTTCAGTGTGAATTTTTAATTTTCTACTTTTTTCAGGGTTTCACGACCTATTCTGTGTCCTACAGCGTGAGTTTTGGGTTTTCCTCGTTTTTCAGGTTTTCTCGACATATGCCTGGCTCTTTAGTGTTAATTTTTAATTTTCCACGATTTTCAGGTTTTTCCGTCATATTCTGGGTCCTACAGTGTGATTTTTCTCATTTCCACGTTTTTCAGCTTTTCTTGACATATTCCAGGACCTTCAGTGTGAATTTTAAATTTTCCACGTTTTTCAGTATTTCTCGCCATATTGTGTGTCCAACAGTGTAAATTTTTAATTTTCACGTTTTTCAGGGTTTATCGGCATTTCTGGGTCCTGTAGTGTGATTTTCTCATTTTCCACGTTTTTCAAGTTTTTTCGTAATTCTGGGTCCTACAGCGTGATTTTCTCATTTTCAACCTTTTTCAGGATTTCTCGCCATATTTGGGGTCCTTCAGTGTGATTTTTTACTTTTCTGATATTTCAGGGTTTCTGGTCATATTCTGGGTCCTACAGCGTGTATTTTTAATTTTTCAGGTTTTTCAGGGTATCTCGGCATATTCTGGGTCCTAGAGTATTATATTCACATTTTCGACGTTTTTCAATTTTTTTTTTCAAATCTGGGTCCTACATTGTGATTATTCTCATTTTCCACCATTTTCAGGTTTTTCCATCATATTCAGGTTCCTACAGTGTGATTTTCTCATTTCCACGTTTTTCAGGTTTTCTTGACATATTCCAGGTCCTTCAGTGTGAATTTTTAATTTTCCACGTTTTTCATTATTTCTCGCCATATTCTTTGTCCGACAGTGTGAATTTTTAATTTTCACGTTTTTCAGAGTTTCTCTGCATATTCTGGGTTCTGCAGTGGGATTTTCTCATTTTCCAACTTTTTCAGGTTTTCTAGCGATATTTGGTGTCCTTCAGTGTGAATTTGTAATTTTCTAGTTTTTTCAGGGTTTCTCTCTGTATTCTGCATCCTACAGCATGTATTTTTAATTTTCCACGTTTTCAGGGTTTCTTGGCATATTCTGGGTCCTACAGTGTGATTTTCTCATTTTCCACTTTTTTCAAGTTTTTTCGCAATTCTGGGTCCTTCAGTGTGAATTTTTAATTTTCTACTTTTTTCAGGTTCTCTCGCCATTTTTTTGGTCCTTCAGTGTGAGGTTTTAATTTTCTTATTTTTCAGGGTTTCTCGACATATTCTGTGTCCTACATCGTGTATTTTTAATTTTCCACGCTTTTCAAGTTTTTACTTCATATTCTGGGTCCTACATTGTGATTTTCTATTTTTCCACCTATTTCAGGTTTTCTCGCCATATTCTGGTTCCTACATTGTGAGTTTTGAATTTTTCTCATTTTTCAGGTTTCCTAGCCATATTCCGGGTCCTTCAGTTGAATATTTTAATTTTCCACGTTTTTCAGTATTTCTCGCCATATTTTGGGTGAATTTTTAATTTTTACATTTTTCAGGGTTTCTGGCATATTCTGGGTCTTGCAGTGTGATTTTCTCATTTTCCACTTTTTTCGAGTTTTTTCGGAATTCTGCGTCCTACAGTGTGATTTTCTCATTTTACAACTTTTTAAGGTTTTCTCGCCATATTTAGGGTCCTTCAATGTGATTTTTTACTTTTCTAATTTTTCAGTGTTTCTCTACATATTCTGTGTCCTCCAACGTGTATTTTTAATTTTCCTCGTTTTTCAGGGTTTCTCGGCATACTCTGGGTCCTACAGTGTGATTTTCTCATTTTCGACGTTTTTCACTTTTTTTTTTCCAAGTCTGGGTACTACATTGTGATAATTCTCACTTTCCACCTTTTTCAGGTTTTCTCGCCTATATTCTGGATCCTACAGTGTGTTTTTGAATTTTCCTCATTTTTCAGTTTTTCTCGCCATATGCCGGGTACTTCAGTGTGAATTTTTAATTTTCCACGTTTTTCAGGTTTTTCCGTCATATTCTGGGTCCTACAGTGTGATTTTCTCATTTCCACGTTTTTCAGGTTTTCTTCACATATTCCAGGTCCTTCAGTGTGAATTTTTAATTTTCCTCTTTTTTCAGGTTTTATTGCCATATTCCGGGTCCTTTAGTGTGAATTTTTAATTTTCTACTTTTTTTATGTTCTCTCGCCATATTTAGGGTCCTTCAGTGTGAGTTTTTAATTTTCTAATTTTTCAGGGTTTCTCAACATATTCTGTGTCCTACAGCGTGTATTTTTAATTTTCCACGTTTTTCAGGTTTATTTCGTCATATTGTGGGTCCTACAGTGTGATTTCCTCATTTTCTACATTTTTCAAGTTTTTTCGAAATTCTGGGTCCTAAAGTGTGATTTTCTCAATTTCCAACTTTTTTAGGGTTTCTCGGCATACTCTGGGTCCTACAGTGTGATTTTCTCATTTTCGACGTTTTTCACTTTTTTTTTTTTTCCAAATCTGGGTCCTACATTGTGAAAATTCTCACTTTCCACCTTTTTCAGGTTTTCTCGCCTTTACTCTTGATCCTACAGTGTGTTTTTGAATTTTCCTCGTTTTTCAGTTTTTCTCACCATATGCCGGGTACTTCAGTGTGAATTTTTAATTTTCCACGTTTTTCAGGTTTTTCGTCATATTCTGGATCCTACAGTGTGATTTTCTCATTTCCATGTTTTTCAGGTTTTCTTCACATATTCCAGGTCCTTCAGTGTGAATTTTTAATTTTCCACGTTTTTCAGGTTTTTCCGTCATATTCTGGGTCCTACAGTGTGATTTTCTCATTTCCACGGTTTTCAGGTTTTCTTCACATATTCCAGGTCCTTCAGTGTGAATTTTTAATTTTCTACTTTTTTCAGGTTTTCTTGCCATATTCTGGGTCCTTCACTGTGAATTTTTAATTTTCCTCTTTTTTCAGGTTTTATTGCCATATTCCGGGTCCTTTAGTGTGAATTTTTAATTTTCTACATTTTTTAGGTTCTCTTGCCATATTTAGGGTCCTTCAGTGTGAGGTTTTAATTTTCTAATTTTTCAGGGTTTCTCGACATATTCTGTGTCCTACAGCGTGTATTTTTAATTTTCCACGTTTTTCAGGTTTTTTTTCGTCATATTGTGGGTCCTACAGTGTGATTTTCTCATTTTCGACGTTTTTCAAGTTTTTTCGCAATTCTGGGTCCTACAGTGTGATTATTCTCATTTTCCACCTTTTTCAGCTTTTCTCTCCATATTCGTGATACCTCAGTGTGAATTTTTAATTTTCTTTTTCAAAGTTTCTCGCCATATTCTGGGTCCTAGAGCGTGTATTTTTAATTTTCCACGTTTTTCATGGTTTCTGAGCATATTCTGGGTACTACAGTGTGATTTTCTCATTTTCGATGTTTTTCATGTTTTTGTAATTCTGGGTAATATAGTGTGAATATTCTCATTTTCTACCTTTTTCATGTTTTCTCGGCATATTCAGGGTCCTTCAGTGTGAGTTTTTAATTTTCTACTTTTTTGAGCGTTTCTTGCCATATTCTGGGTGCTACAGAGTGTATTTTTAATTTTCCACATTTCTCAGGGTTTCTCGCCATATTCTGGGTCCTACAGTGTGATTTTCTCATTTTCAATGATTTTCACGTTTTTTTTCGCTATTCTGGGTCCTACAGTGTGATTATTCTCATTTTCCACCTCTTTCAGGTTTTCTCGCCATATTCGGGGTCCTTCATTGTGAGTTTTTAATTTTCTACTTTGTTGAGGGTTTCTTGCCATATTCTCGGTGCTACAGAGTGTATTTTTAATTTTCTACGTTTCTCAGGGTTTCTCGCCATATTCTGGGTCCTAAAATGTGATTTTCTCATTTACGACATTTCAAGTATTTTCGCAATTCTGGGTCCTAATCTGTGATTATTCTCATTTTCCACATTTTTTAGGTTTTCTTGCCATATTTGGGGTTCTTCAGTGTGAGTTTTTAATTTTCTACTTTTTTGAGGGTTTCTTGCCATATTCTGGGTACTACAGAGTGTATTATTAATTTTCCACGTTTCTCAGGGTTTCTTGCCATATTCTGGGTCCTACAGTGTGATTTTCTCATTACGATGTTTTTCAAGTTTTTTTTGTGCAATTCTGGGTCCTACACTGTGATTATTCTCATTTTCCAGTTTTCTACTTTTTTCAGGGTTTCTCGCCATATTCCGGGTCCTTCAGTTGAATTTTTAATTTTCCCGTTTTTCAGGGTTTCTAACCATATTCTGGGTCCGATAATGTGAATTTTTAATTTTCACGTTTTTCAGGATTTCTCGGCATATTCTAGGTCCTGGAGTGTGAATTTTTAATTTTCAAGTTTTTCAGGATTTCTCTAAATATTCTTGGTCCTGCAGTGTGATTTTCTCATTTTCCACTTTTTTCAAGTTTTTTTGTAATTCTGGGTCCTACTGTGTGATTTTCTCATTTTCCACCTTTTTCGGGTTTTCTTGCCATATTTGGGGTCCTTCAGTGTGAGTTTTTTTTTTCTAATTTTTTCAGGATATCTCGCCATATTCTGGATCCTACAGTGTGATTTTCTCATTTTCCACCTTTTTCAGGTTTTTCTGGTCATGTTTGGGCTCCTTCACTGTGAGTTTTTAATTTCCTACTTTTTTATTAAGTGTTTCTCGCCATATTCTGGGTCCGTGAGTGTGAATTATTAATTTTCACGTTTTTCACATTTTCTCGGCATATTCTGGATCCTGCAGTGTGATTTTCTCATTTTCCACCTTTTGCAGGGTTTCTCGCCATATTTGGGGTCCTACATTGTGAGTTTGTTATTTTCAACTTTTTTCAGGGTTACACGCCATATTCTGGGTCCTACAGCATGTATTTTTAATTTTCCACGTTTTCAGGGTTTCTAGGCATAAGCTGGGTCCTACAGATTGATTATTCTCATTTTCCACCCTTTTCAGGTTTTCTTGCAATATTCGGGGTCCTTCAGTGTGAATTTTTAATTTTCTACTTTTTTCAGGTTTTCTCGCCATATGCTGGGTCCTACTGTGTGATTTTCTCATTTCCATGTTTTTCAGGGTCACTTGCCGTATTCCAGGTCCTTCAGTGTGAATTTTTTTCCATGGTTTTCAGTATTTCTCGCCATATCTGGGTAATATAGTGTGAATTTTTAATTGTCCACTTTTTTCATGGTTTCTCACCATATTCTGTGTCCGACTGTGTGAATTTTTAATTTTCAGGTTTTTCATGGTTGTTCGGCATATTCTGGTTTCTGCAGTGTGATTTTCTCATTTTCCACATTTTTCAAGTTTTTTCATATTTCTGGGTCCTACAGTGTGATTTTCTCTTTTTTCACCTTTTTCATGTTTTCTTGCCATATTTGGGGTCCCTCAGTGTGAGTTTTTACATTTCTAATTTTTCAGGGTTTCTCGACATATTATGGGTCCTACAGCGTGTATTTTTAATTTTCCACGTTTTTCAGTGTTTCTCAGCATATTCTGGGTCCTACAGTGTGATTTTCTCAATTTTGAAATTTTTCAAGTTTTTTCGCATATCTTGGTCCTACAGTGTGATTATTCTCATTTTCCAACTTTTTCAGGTTTTCTAGCCATATTCTGGGTCCTACAGTGTGAATTTTGAATTTTCCTCGTTTTTCAGGTTTTCTCGCCATATTCTGGGTCCTTCACTGTGAATTTTTAATTTTCCACTTCTTTCAAGTTTTTTGTAATATTATGGGTCCTACGGTGTGATTTTCTCATTTTCCACCTTTTTCAGGTTTTCTCGCCATATTCGGGGTCCTTCAATGTGAGTTTTTAATTTTCTACATTCTTCAGGGTTTCTCGCCATATTCTGGGTCCTACAGAGTGTATTTTTAATTTTCCACGTTTTTCAAGGTTTCTCTGCATATTCTGGCTCCTACAGTGTGATTTTCCCATTTCCTCGTTTTTCAGGTTTTCTTGCCATATTCCAGGTCCTTCAGTCTGAATTTTTAATTTTCCACGTTTTTCAGTATTTCTCGCCATATTCTGGGCAATACAGTGTGATTTTCTCATTTTCCACTTGTTTCATGGTTTCTTGCCATATTCTGTGTCTGACAGTGTGAATTTTTTATTTTCACATTTTTCAGTGTTTCTCGGCATATTCTGGGTCTTGCAGTGTGATTTTCTCCTTTTCCACGTTTTTCAAGTTTTTTTGTAATTCTGGGTCCTACAGTGTGATTTTCTCATTTTCCACCTTTTTCAGGTTAACTCTCCATATTCGGGGTCCTTCAATGTGAGTTTTTAATTTTCTAGTTTTTCAGGGTTTCTTGGCATATTCTGGGTTCTGCAGTGTGATTTTCTCCTTTTCCACGTTTTTCAAGTTTTTTCGCTATTCTGTGTCCTACAGTGTGATTATACTCATTTTCCACCTTTTTCAGGTTTTTTGCCATATTCGGTGTCTTTCAGTGTGAGTTTTTAATTTTCTACTTTTTACTGTGTTTCTTGCAATATTCTGGCTCCAAAAAGCATATTTTTATTTTTTCTCGTTTTTCAGGGTTTCTTGGCATATTCTGGGTCCTACAATGTGATTTTCTCATTTTCCACTTTTTTAAAGTTTTTTCGCATTTCTATGTCCTACAGATTGTTTTTCTCATTTTCCACAAGGTTTTCTCGCCATATTCCGGGTCCTTCAGTGTGAGTTTTTAATTTTCTACTTCTTTCAGGGTTTCTTGCCATATTCTGAATCCTACAGCGTGTATTTTTAATTTTCCACGTTTTCAGGGTTTCTGGCATATTCTTGCTCCTACTGTGCGATTTTCCAATTTTTGACTTTTTTCAAGTTTTTTTCCCCAATTCTCCATCCTACAGTGTGATTTTCTCATTTTCCACCTTTTTCAGGTTTTCTCAGCATATTCTGGGTCCTGCAGTGTGAATTTTTAATTTTCCACGTTTTTCAAGGTTTTTTTCCATATTCTGGTCCTATAGTGTGAATTTTTATTTTTCAACATTTTTCAGTGTTTCTCATCATATTCTGGGTCCTACAGTGTGAATTTCTCATTTTCCACCTTTTTCAGGGTTTCTTGCCATATTCTAGGTTCTTCAGTGGGAGTTTTTAATTTTCCATGTTTTTAAGGTTTTTTTTTCGTCATATTCTCAGTCCCACAGTGTGATTTTTTCATTTTCAAACTTTTTCAGGTTTTCTCGGCATATTCTTGTTCCTACAGTGTGAATTTAATTTTCCACATTTTTCAGTGTTTCTCGCCATATTCTGGGTCCCACAGTGTAAATTTTTAATTTTCGTCGTTTTTAAGGTTTTTTTTTTGGTAATATTCTTGGTCCGACAGTGTGAATATTTAATGTTTCACTTTTTTCAGCGTTTCTCGGCATATTCTGGGTCCTACAGTGTGATTTTCTCATTTTCCACATTTTTCAATTTTTTTCGTAATTCTGGGTCCTACAGTGTGATTTTCTCATTTTCCACCTTTTTCAGCCTTTCTAGCCATTTTTCGGGTCCTTCAGTGTGAGTTTTTAATTTTCTAATTTTTTCAGGGTTTCTCGCCGTATTCTGGGTCCTAAACGTTGTATTTTTAATTTTTCACGTTTTCAGGGTTTCTTGGCATATTCTGGGTCCTATAGTGTGATTTTCTCATTTTCGATATTTTCAAGTTTTTTCGTAATTCTGGGTCCTACAGTGTGATTTTCTCATTTTCCACCTTTTTCAGGTTTTCTCGCCATAATTGGGGTTCTTCAGTGTCAGTTTGTAATTTTCTACTTTTTTCAGGGTTTCTTGCCATATTTGGGGTCCTTCAGTGTGAGTTTTTAATTTTCTACTCTTTCAGGGTTTCTCGCCATAAACTGTGTCCTATAGTATGTATTTTTCATTTTCCACGTTTTTCAGGTTTTTTCTTCATATTCTGGGTCCTACATTGTGATTTTCTCATTTCCACATTTTCAGGTTTTCTTGCCATATTCCAGGTCCTTCAGTGTGGATTTTTAATTTTCCA
Organism: Mus caroli; assembly: GCF_978045245.1. NCBI lineage: Eukaryota > Metazoa > Chordata > Mammalia > Rodentia > Muridae > Mus > Mus caroli. The sequence continues at coordinate 171,819 of NW_028227285.1, read as the reverse complement.
CGTTTTTCAGTATTTCTCCCCATATTATGGGTAATACAGTGTGAATTTTAATTATCCACTTTTTTTTCATGGTTTCTCGCCATATTCTGTGTCCGACAGTGTGAATTTTGAATTTTCACGTTTTTCAGTGTTTCTTGAAATATTCTGGGTCCTGCAGTGTGATTTTCTCATTTTCCACCTTTTTCAGGTTTTCTCCCCATATTTGGGGTCCTTCAGTGTCAGTTTGTATTTTTCTACTTTCTTCAGGGTTTCTCACCATATTCTGGATCCTACAGTGTGATTTTCTCATTTTCCACCTTTTTCAGATTTTCTCGCCATGTTTGGGCTCCTTCACTGTGAGATTTTAATTTTCTACTTTTTTATTACCTTTTTCTCGCCATATTCTGGGTCCGTTAGTGTGAATTTTTAATTTTCACGTTTTTCACATTTTCTAGGCCTATTCTGGGTCCTGAAATGTGATTTTCTCATTTTCCACCTTTTTCAGGGTTTCTCGCCATATTTGGGGTCCTACAGTGTGAGTTTGTAATTTTGAACTTTTTTCAGGGTTTCTCGCCATATTCTAGGTCCTAAAGCATGTATTTTTAATTTTCCACGTTTTCAGGGTTTCTGGGCAAAATCTGGGTCCTACAGTGTGATTATTCTCATTTTCCACCTTTTTCAGGTTTTCTCACCATATTCGGGGTCCTTCAGTGTGAATTTTTAATTTTCTACTTTTTTCAGGTTTTCTCGCCATATTCTGGGTCCTCCAGCATGTTTTTTTAATTTTACACGTTTTCAGGGTTTCTGGGCATAATCTGGGTCCTACAGTGTGATTATTCTCATTTTCCACCTTTTTCAGGTTTTCAAACCATATACGGGGTCTTTCAGTGTGAATTTTTAATTTTCTACTTTTTTCAGGTTTTCTCGCCATATTCTGTGTCCTTCAGTGTGAGTTTTTTTATCTTCCTCCTTTTTCAGGTTTTTCGCCATATTCTGGGTCCTTCCGTGTGATATTTTAATATTTTATCTTTTTCAGGTTTTTTCGTCATATTCTGGGTTATACTGTGTGATTTTCTCATTTCCATGTTTTTTCAGGGTCTCTTGCCGTATTCCAGGTCCTTCATTGTGAATTTTTTTCCCACGGTTTTCAGTATTTCTCTCCATATCTGGGTAATGAAGTGTGAAATTTTAATTGTCCAGTCTTTTCATGGTTTCTCACCATATTCTGTGTCCAATAGTGTGAATTTTTAATTTTCAGGTTTTTCATGGTTGTTCGGCATATTCTGGTTTCTGCAGTGTGATTTTCTCATTTTCCACGTTTTTCAAGTTTTTCGTATTTTGGGTCCTACAAGTGTGATTTTCTCATTTTCGATGTTTTTCATGTTTTTGTAATTCTGGGTAATACAGTGTGATTATTCTCATTTTCTACCTTTTTCATGTTTTCGCGCCATATTCGGGATCCTTCAGTGTGAGTTTTTAATTTTCTACTTTGTTGAGGGTTTCTTACCATATTCTCAGTGCTACAGAGGGTATTTTTAATTTTCCACGTTTCTCAGGGTTTCTCCCCATATTCTGGGTCCTAAAATGTGATTTTCTCATTTATGACGTTTTTCAAGTATTTTCGGAATTCTGGTTCCTACACTGTGATTATTCTCATTTTCCACATTTTTCAGGTTTTCTTGCCATATTTGGGTTCCTTCAGTGTGAGTTTTTAATTTTCTACTTTTATGAGGGTTTCTTGCCATATTCTGGGTACTACAGAGTGTATTATTAATTTTCCACCTTTCTCAGGGTTTCTTGCCATATTCTGGGTCCTACAGTGTCTGTCTGTCTCTCTGTGTGTCTGATCCCCTGGAACTGTAGATGGCCCAGCATATAGTTGCTGGTAGTTGATCCCAGGTTCTCTGGAAGAGGAGACAATGCTGTTAATTGTTGAGCCCTTTCAGTGGCTCCACCTATCTTTAAATTTTTAGAAGTATATGTGAGGCTGTGTTTATGTACATATTATGAAGACCATAAGAGGGATTTAGATTCTCCAGAATCTGACACCCTCTTCTGGAGTGTCTGAAGACAACTACAGTGTACTTATATCTAATAAATAAATAAATAAATAAATAAATAAATAAATAAATAAACATTATTTTAAAAGGATAAGAAAGAAAGAAAGACCAGGCAGGCCTGCCCTCCTTATCTCTGTCTGTCTGTCTGTCTGTCTGTCTGATCCCTTGGAACTGGAGATGGGCCACCATACAGTTGCTGGTAGTTGATACCATGTTCTCTGGAAGAAGAGACAATGCTGTTAATTGTTGAGCCCTTTCAGTGGCCCCACCCATCTTTAAATTTTTAGAAGTGTATGTGAATCTGTGTTTATGTCCATCATATGCAGACCATAAGAGGGATTTATATTCTCCAGAATCTGACACCCTCTTCTGGAGTGTCTGAAGACAGCTACAGTGTACTTATATCTAATAAATACATAAATAAATAAATAAACATTTTTTAAAAGGATAAGAAAGAAAGAAAAATCAGGCAGGCCTGCAATACTTATCTCTGTCTGTCTGTCTGTCTGTCTTATCCCCTGGAACTTGAGATGGGCCACCATATAGTTGCTGGTAGTTGATCCCACGTTCTCTGGAAGAAGAGACAATGCTGTTAATTGTTGAGCCCTTTCAGTGGGCCCACACATCTTTTAATTTTTAGAAGTATATGTGAGGCTGTGTTTATGTACATCATATGCAGACCATAAGAGGGATTTAGATTCTCCAGAATCTGACACCCTCTTCTGGAGTGTCTGAAGACAGCTACAGTGTACTTATATCTAAGAAATGCATAAATAAATAAATAAATAAATAAATAAATAAATAAATAAATATTTTTTAAAAAGGATAAGAATGAAAGAAAGACCAGGCAGGCCTGCCATCCTTAGCACTGTCTGTATGTCTGTCTGTCTGATCCCCTGGAACTGGAGATGGGCCACCATATAGTTGCTGGTAGTTGATTCCAGGTACTCTGGAAGAGGAGACAATGCTGTTAATTGTTGAGCTTTTAGAGTGGCCCCACCCTTCTTTAAATTTTTAGAAGTATATGTGAGGCTGTGTTTATGTTCATCATATGCAGACCATAAGAGGGATTTAGATTCTCCAGAATCTGACATCCTCTTCAGGAGTGTCTGAACAGCTACAGTGTATTTATATCTAATAAACAAATAGATAAATAAATAAATAAATAAATAAATAAATAAATAAATAAATAAACATTTTTTTAAAAAGGATAAGAAAGAAAGAAAGACCAGGCAGGCCTGCCATCCATATCTCTGTCTGTCTGTCTGTCTGTCTGTCTATCTGATCCCCAGGAACTGGAGATGGGCCACCATATAGTTGCTGGTAGTTGATCCAAGGTTCTCTGAAAGAGGAGAAAATGCTCTTAATTGTTGAGCCCTTTCAGTGGCCCCACACTTCTTTAAATATTTAGAAGTATATGTGAGGCCTGTTTATGAACATCATATTCAGATTATAAGAGGATTTAGATTCTCCAGAATCTGACACCCTCTACTGGAGTGTCTGAAGACAGCTACAGTGTACTTATATATAATAAATACATAAATAAATAAATAAATAAATAAATAAATAAATAAATAAATAAACATTTTTAAAAAGGATAAGAAAGAAAGTAAGACCAGGCAGGCCTGCCATCCTTATCTCTGTCTGTCTGTCTGTCTGTATATCTGATCCCCGGGAACTGGAGATGGGCCACCATATAGTTGCTGGTAGTTGATCCCAGGTTCTCTGGAAGAGGAGACAATGCTGTTAATTGTTGAACCCTATCAGTGGCCCTACCCATCTTTAAATTTTTAGAAGTGTATGTGAGGCTGTGTTTATGTACATCATATGCAGACCAGAAGAGGGATTTAGATTCATCAGAATCTGACACCTTCTTCTGGAGTGTCTGAAGACAACTACAGTGTACTTATATCTAATAAATACATAAATAAATAAGTAAATAAAGAAATAAACATTATTTAAACCAGATAAGAAAGAAAGAAAGACCAGGCAGGCCTGCCATCCTTATCTCTGTCTGTCTGTCTGTCTGTCTGTCGTTCTGATCCCCTGGAACTGGAGATGGGCCACCATATAGGTGCTGGTAGTTGATCCCAGATTCTCTGGAAGAGGACACAATGCTGTTAATTGTTGAGCGCTTTCAGTGGCCCCACCCATCGTAATTATTATTAGTATATGTGAGGCTGTGTTTATGTACATCATATGCAGACCATAAGAGGGATTTAGATTCTCCAGAATCTGACACCCTCTTCTGGAGTGTCTGAAGACAGCTACAGTGTACTTATATCTAATAAATAAATAAATAAATAAATAAATAAATAAATAAACATTTTTTAAAAGGATAAGAAAGAAAGAAGGACCAGGCAGGCCTGCCCTCCTTATCTCTGTCTGTCTGTCTGTCTGTCTGTCTGTCTGATCCCCTGGAACTGGAGATGGGCCACCATATAGTTGCTGCTAGTTGATCCCAGGTTCTGGTAGAGGAGACAATGCTGTTAATTGTTGAGCCGTTTCAGTGGCCCCACACATCTTTAAATTTTTAGAAGTATATGTGAGGCTGTGTTCATGTACATCATATGCAGACAATAAGAGGGATTTAGATTTCCAGAATATGACACCCTCTTCTTAAGTGTCTGAAGACAGCTACAGTGTACTTATATCTAATAAATACATAAATAAATAAATAAATAAATAAATAAATAAATAAATAAACATTTTTAAAATGTATAAGAAAGAAAGAAAAACCAGGCAGGCCTGCAATCCTTGTCTGTCTGTCTGTATGTATGTCTGTCTGATCCCCTGGAACTGGAGATGGGCCACAATATAGTTGCTGGTAGTTGATCCCAGGAACTCTGGAAGAGGAGACAATGCTGTTAATTGTTGAGACCTTTCAGTGGCTCCACCTATCTTTAAATTTTTAGATGTATATGTGAGGCTGTGTTTATGTACATCATATGCAGACCATAAGAGGGATTTAGATTCTCCAGAATCTGACACCCTCTTCTGGAGTGTCTGAAAACAACTACAGTGTACTTATATCTAATAAATAAATAAATAAATAAATAAATAAATAAATAAATAAACATTTTTAAAAGTATAAGAAAGAAAGAAAAACCAGGCAGGCCTGCCCTCCTTATCTCTGTCTGTCTGTCTGTCTGTCTGATCCCCTGGAACTGGAGATGGGCCACTATATAGTTGCTGGTAGTTGATCCCAGGTTCTCTGGAAGAAGAGACAATGCTGTTAATTCTTGAGCCCTTTCAGTGGCCCCACCCATCTTTAAATTTTTAGATGTATATGTTAGGCTGTGTTTATGTCCATCATATGCAGACCATAATAGGGATTTATATTCTCCAGAATCTGACACGCTCTTCTGGAGTGTCTGAAGACAACTACAGTGTACTTATATCTAATAAATTCATAAATAAATAAATAAACATTATTTTAAAAGGATAAGAAAGAAAGAAAAACCAGGGAGGCCTGCCACCCTTTTCTGTCTGTGTCTTTGTCTGCCTGATCCCCTGGAACTGGAGATGGGCCACCATATAGTTGCTGGTATTAGTTCCCAGGTTCTATGTTAGAGGAGACAATGCTGTTAATTGTTGAGCCCTTTCAGTGGCCCCACACATCTTTAAATTTTTAGAAGTATATGTGAGGCTGTGTTTATATACATCATATGCAGACCATAAGAGGGATTTAGATTCTCCAGAATCTGTCACCCTCTTGTGGAGTGTCTGAAGACAGCTACAGTGTACTTATATATAATAAATACATAAATAAATAAATAAATAAATAAACATTTTTTAAAAAGGATAAGAAAGAAAGTAAAACCAGGCAGGCCTGCAATCCTTGTCTGTCTGTCTGTCTGTCTGTCTGATCCCCTAGAACTGGAGATGGGCCACCATATAGTTGCTGGTATTTGATCCCAGGTTCTCTGGTAGAGGAGACAATGCTGTTAATTGTTGAGCCGTTTCAGTGGCCCCACACATCTTTAAATTTTTAGAAGTATATGTGAGGCTTTGTTTATGTACATCATATGCAGACCATAAGAGGGATTTAGATTCTCCAGAATATGACACCCTCTTCTGAAGTGTCTGAAGACAGCTACAGTGTACTTATATCTAATAAATAAATAAATAAATAAATAAATAAATAAATAAATAAACATTTTTAAAATGTATATGAAAGAAAGAAAAACCAGGCAAGCATGCAATCCTTGTCTGTCTGTCTGTATGTCTGTCTGTCTGATCCCCTGGAACTGGAGATGGGCCACAATATAGTTGCTGGTAGTTGATCCCAGGTCCTCTGGAAGAGGAGACAATGCTGTTAATTGTTGAGCCCTTTCAGTGGCCCCACCCATCTTTAAATTTTTAGAAGTATATGTGAGGCTGTGTTTATGTACATCATATGCAGACCATAAGAAAGATATAGATTCTCCAGAATCTGACACCCTCTTCTGGAGAGTCTGAAGACAGCTACAGTGTACTTATATCTAATAAATGCATAAATGCATAAATAAATAAATAAATAAATGAATAAATGAAAAAATAAATAAATAAATAAATAAATAAATAAATAAATAAATAAACATTTTTTAAAAAGGATAAGAAAGAAAGAAAAATCAGGCAGGCCTGCCATCTTTATCTCTGTCTGTCTGTCTGTCTGTCTTATCCCCTGGAACTTGAGATGGGCCACCATATAGTTGCTGGTATTTGATCCCACGTTCTCTGGAAGAGGAGACAATGCTGTTAATTGTTGAACCCTATCAGTGGCCCTACCCATCTTTAAATTTTTAGAAGTGTATGTGAGGCTGTGTTTATGTACATCATATGCAGACCAGAAGAGGGATTTAGATTCATCAGAATCTGACACCTTCTTCTGGAGTGTCTGAAGACAACTACAGTGTACTTATATCTAATAAATACATAAATAAATAAGTAAATAAAGAAATAAACATTATTTAAACCAGATAAGAAAGAAAGAAAGACCAGGCAGGCCTGCCATCCTTATCTCTGTCTGTCTGTCTGTCTGTCTGTCGTTCTGATCCCCTGGAACTGGAGATGGGCCACCATATAGGTGCTGGTAGTTGATCCCAGATTCTCTGGAAGAGGACACAATGCTGTTAATTGTTGAGCGCTTTCAGTGGCCCCACCCATCGTAAATTATTATTAGTATATGTGAGGCTGTGTTTATGTACATCATATGCAGACCATAAGAGGGATTTAGATTCTCCAGAATCTGACACCCTCTTCTGGAGTGTCTGAAGACAGCTACAGTGTACTTATATCTAATAAATAAATAAATAAATAAATAAATAAATAAATAAATAAACATTTTTTAAAAGGATAAGAAAGAAAGAAGGACCAGGCAGGCCTGCCCTCCTTATCTCTTTCTGTCTGTCTGTCTGTCTGTCTGATCCCCTGGAACTGGAGATGGGCCACCATATAGTTGCTGCTAGTTGATCCCAGGTTCTGGTAGAGGAGACAATGCTGTTAATTGTTGAGCCGTTTCAGTGGCCCCACACATCTTTAAATTTTTAGAAGTATATGTGAGGCTGTGTTTATGTACATCATATGCAGACAATAAGAGGGATTTAGATTTCCAGAATATGACACCCTCTTCTTAAGTGTCTGAAGACAGCTACAGTGTACTTATATCTAATAAATACATAAATAAATAAATAAATAAATAAATAAATAAATAAATAAATAAACATTTTTAAAATGTATAAGAAAGAAAGAAAAACCAGGCAGGCCTGCAATCCTTGTCTGTCTGTCTGTATGTATGTCTGTCTGATCCCCTGGAACTGGAGATGGGCCACAATATAGTTGCTGGTAGTTGATCCCAGGAACTCTGGAAGAGGAGACAATGCTGTTAATTGTTGAGACCTTTCAGTGGCTCCACCTATCTTTAAATTTTTAGATGTATATGTGAGGCTGTGTTTATGTACATCATATGCAGACCATAAGAGGGATTTAGATTCTCCAGAATCTGACACCCTCTTCTGGAGTGTCTGAAAACAACTACAGTGTACTTATATCTAATAAATAAATAAATAAATAAATAAATAAATAAATAAATAAATAAATAAACATTTTTAAAAGGATAAGAAAGAAAGAAAAACCAGGCAGGCCTGCCCTCCTTATCTCTGTCTGTCTGTCTGTCTGTCTGATCCCCTGGAACTGGAGATGGGCCACTATATAGTTGCTGGTAGTTGATCCCAGGTTCTCTGGAAGAAGAGACAATGCTGTTAATTCTTGAGCCCTTTCAGTGGCCCCACCCATCTTTAAATTTTTAGATGTATATGTTAGGCTGTGTTTATGTCCATCATATGCAGACCATAATAGGGATTTATATTCTCCAGAATCTGACACGCTCTTCTGGAGTGTCTGAAGACAACTACAGTGTACTTATATCTAATAAATTCATAAATAAATAAATAAACATTATTTTAAAAGGATAAGAAAGAAAGAAAAACCAGGGAGGCCTGCCACCCTTTTCTGTCTGTGTCTTTGTCTGCCTGATCCCCTGGAACTGGAGATGGGCCACCATATAGTTGCTGGTATTTGTTCCCAGGTTCTCTGTTAGAGGAGACAATGCTGTTAATTGTTGAGCCCTTTCAGTGGCCCCAAACATCTTTAAATTTTTAGAAGTATATGTGAGGCTGTGTTTATATACATCATATGCAGACCATAAGAGGGATTTAGATTCTCCAGAATCTGTCACCCTCTTGTGGAGTGTCTGAAGACAGCTACAGTGTACTTATATATAATAAATACATAAATAAATAAATAAATAAATAAATAAATAAACATTTTTTAAAAAGGATAAGAAAGAAAGTAAAACCAGGCAGGCCTGCAATCCTTGTCTGTCTGTCTGTCTGTCTGTCTGATCCCCTAGAACTGGAGATGGGCCACCATATAGTTGCTGGTATTTGATCCCAGGTTCTCTGGTAGAGGAGACAATGCTGTTAATTGTTGAGCCGTTTCAGTGGCCCCACACATCTTTAAATTTTTAGAAGTATATGTGAGGCTTTGTTTATGTACATCATATGCAGACCATAAGAGGGATTTAGATTCTCCAGAATATGACACCCTCTTCTGAAGTGTCTGAAGACAGCTACAGTGTACTTATATCTAATAAATAAATAAATAAATAAATAAATAAATAAATAAATAAACATTTTTAAAATGTATATGAAAGAAAGAAAAACCAGGCAAGCATGCAATCCTTGTCTGTCTGTCTGTATGTCTGTCTGTCTGATCCCCTGGAACTGGAGATGGGCCACAATATAGTTGCTGGTAGTTGATCCCAGGTCCTCTGGAAGAGGAGACAATGCTGTTAATTGTTGAGCCCTTTCAGTGGCCCCACCCATCTTTAAATTTTTAGAAGTATATGTGAGGCTGTGTTTATGTACATCATATGCAGACCATAAGAAAGATATAGATTCTCCAGAATCTGACACCCTCTTCTGGAGAGTCTGAAGACAGCTACAGTGTACTTATATCTATTAAATGCATAAATAAATAAATAAATAAATAAATAAATAAATGAATAAATGAAAAAATAAATAAATAAATAAATAAATAAATAAATAAATAAATAAATAAACATTTTTTAAAAAGGATAAGAAAGAAAGAAAAATCAGGCAGGCCTGCCATCTTTATCTCTGTCTGTCTGTCTGTCTGTCTTATCCCCTGGAACTTGAGATGGGCCACCATATAGTTGCTGGTATTTGATCCCACGTTCTCTGGAAGAAGAGACAATGCTGTTAATTGTTGAGCCCTTTCAGTGGGCCCACCGATCTTTAAATTTTTAGAAGTATATGTGAGGCTGTGTTTATGTACATCATATGCAGACCATAAGAGGGATTTAGATTCTCCAGAAGATGACACCCTCTTCTAGTGTGTCTGAAGACAGCTACAGTGTACTTATATCTAATAAATACATAAATAAATAAATAAATAAATAAATAAACATTTTTTTTAAAGTATAAGAAAGAAAGAAAGACCAGGCAGGCCTCCATCCTTATCTCTGTCAGTCTGTCTGTCTGTCTGTCTGATCGCTTGGAACTGGAGATGGGCCACCATATAGTTGCTGTTATTTCATCCCAGGTTCTCTGGAAGAGGAGACAATGCTGTTAATTGTTGAGCCCTTTCAGTGGCTCCACCTATCTTTAAATTTTTAGAAGTATATGTTAGGCTGTGTTTATGTACATCATATGCAGACCATAAGAGGGATTTAGATTCTCCAGAATCTGACACCCTCTTCTGGAGTGTCTGAAGACAACTACAGTGTACTTATATCTAATAAATACATAAATAAATAAATAAATAAATAAATAAATAAACAATATTTTAAAAGGATAAGAAAGAAAGAAAAACCAGGCAGGCCTGCCCTCCTTATCTCTGTCTGTCTGTCTGTCTGTCTGTCTGATCCCCTGGAACTGGAGATGGGCCACCATATATTTGCTGGTAGTTGATCCCAGGTTCTCTGGAAGAAGAGACAATGCTGTTAATTGTTGAGCCCTTTCAGTGGCCCCACCCATCTTAAATTTTTAGAAGTGTATGTGAATCTATGTTTATGTCCATCATATGCAGACCATAAGAGGGATTTATATTCTCCAGAATCTGACACCCTCTTCTGGAGTGTCTGAAGACAGCTAAAGTGTACTTATATCTAATAAATACATAAATAAATAAATAAACATTTTTTAAAAAGGATAATAAAGAAAGAGAGACCAGGCAGGCCTGCCACCCTTGTCTGTCTGTCTCTTTGTCTGCCTGATCCCCTGGAACTGGAGATGGGCCACCATATAGTTGCTGGTAGTTGATCCCAGGTTCTCTGGTAGAGGAGACAATGCTGTTAATTGTTGAGCCCTCTCAGAGGCCCCACACATCTTTAAATTTTTAGAAGTATATGTGAGGTTGTGTTTATGTACATCATATGCAGACCATAGGAGGGATTTAGATTCTCCAGAATCTGACACCCTCTTCTGGAGTGTCTGAAGACAGCTACAGTGTACTTATATATAATAAATACATAAATAAATAAATAAATAAATAAACATTTTTTAAAAAGGATAAGAAAGAAAATAAAACCAGGCAGGCCTGCAATCCTTGTCTGTCTGTCTGTCTGTCTGAACCCCTGGAACTGTAGATGTGCGACCATATAGTTGCTGATAGTTGATCCCACATTGTCTGGAAGAGGAGACAATGCTGTTAATTATTGAGCCGTTTCAGTGGCCCCACACATCTTTAACTTTTTAGAAGTATATGTGAGGCTGTGTTTATGTACATCATATGCAGACCATAAGAGGGATTTAGATTCTCCAGAATATGACACCCACTTCTGAAGTGTCTGAAGACAGCTACAGTGTACTTATATCTAATAAATACATATATAAATAAATAAACATTTTTAAAATGTATAAGAAAGAAAGAAAAACCAGGTAGGCCTGCAATCCTTGTCTGTCTGTCTGTCTGTATGTCTGTCTTATCCCCTGGAACTTGAGATGGGCCACAATATAGTTGCTGGTAGTTGATCCCAGGTCCTCTGGAAGAGGAGACAATGCTGTTCATTGTTGAGCCCTTTCAGTGGCCCCACCCATCTTTAAATTTTTAGAAGTATATGTGAGGTTGTGTTTATGTACATCATATGCAGACCATAAGAGGGATATAGATTCTCCAGAATCTGACACCCTCTTCTGGAGAGTCTGAAGACAGCTACAGTGTACTTATATCTAATAAATAAATAAATAAATAAATAAATAAATAAATAAATGAATGAATAAATAAATAAATAAACATTTTTTAAAAAGGATAAGAAAGTATGAAAAATCAGGCAGGCCTGCCATCCTTATCTCTGTCTGTCTGTCTGTCTGTCTTATCCCCTGGAACTTGAGATGGGCCACCATATAGTTGCTGGAAGTTGATCCCACATTGTCTGGAGGAGGAGACAATGGTGTTAATTGTTGAGCCCTTTCAGTGGCCCCACCCATCTTTAAATTTTTAGAAGTATATGTGAGGCTGTGTTCATGTACATCATATGCAGACCATAAGAGGGATATTGATTCTCCAGAATCTGACACCCTCTTCTGGAGAGTCTGAAGACAGCTACAGTGTACTTATATCTAATAAATACATAAATAAACAAATAAACATTTTTTAAAAAGGATAATAAAGAAAGAGAGACCAGGCAGGCCTGCCATCCTTGTCTGTATGTCTGTCTGTCTGATCCCCTGGAACTGGAGATGGGCCACCATATAGTTGCTGGTAGTTGATCCCAGGTTCTCTGGAAGAGGAGTCAGTTCTGTTAATTGTTGAGCCCTTTCAGTGGCCCCACCCATCTTTAAATTTTTAGAAGTATATGTGAGGCTGTGTTCATGTACATCATATGCAGACCATAAGAGGGATATTGATTCTCCAGAATCTGACACCCTCTTCTGGAGAGTCTGAAGACAGCTACAGTGTACTTATATCTAATAAATACATAAATAAACAAATAAACATTTTTTAAAAAGGATAATAAAGAAAGAGAGACCAGGCAGGCCTGCCATCCTTGTCTGTATGTCTGTCTGTCTGATCCCCTGGAACTGGAGATGGGCCACCATATAATTGCTGGTAGTTGATCCCAGGTTCTCTGGAAGAGGAGTCAGTTCTGTTAATTGTTGAGCCCTTTCAGTGGCCCCACCCAACTTTAAATTTTTAGAAGTATATGTGAGGCTGTGTTCATGAACATCATATGCAGACCATAAGAGGGATATAGATTCTCCAGAATCTGACACCATTTTCGGGAGTGTTTGAAGACAGCTACAGTGTACTTATATCTAATAAATACATACTTAAATTAATAAACATTTTTTAAAAAGGATAAGAAAGAATGAAAGACCAGGTAGGCCTGCCATCCTTAACTCTATCTGTCTGTATGTCTGTCTGTCTGTCTGATCCCCTGGAACTGGAGATGGGCCACCATATATTTGCTGGTAGTTGATCCCAGGTTCTCTATAAGAGGAGACAATGATGTTAATTGTTGATCCCTTTCATTGGCCCCACACATCTTTAAATTTTTAGAAGTAAATGTGAGGCTGTGTTTATGTACATCATATGCAGACCATAAGAGGCATATAGATTCTCCAGAATCTGACACCCTCTTCTGGAGTGTCTGAAGACAGCTACAGTGTACTTATATCTAATAAATAAATAAATAAATAAATAAATAAATAAATAAATACATAAATAAATAAATAAATAAATTAACATTTTTTAAAAGGGAAAAGAAAGAAAGAAAAACCAGGCAGGCCTGCCATCCTTGTCTGTCTTTCTCTCTGTCTGTCTGTCTTGCCTAGCCCCTTGAGTAGCCTATCCTAGTCCCTTGCCTTGACTAGCCCAGCCCCTTGCCTAGCCTAGCCTAGCCCAGCCCTGCCTTGCCTAGCCCTGCCTATCCCTGTCTTTAACCAGGCTGGCCTTGAACTCAGAAACTGACTGCCTCTGCCTCCATAGTGCTCACATTAAGAGCTCGAGCCACCACTGACTGTTGGGTTTTCTAAGTCTTACATAGGTATGGTCTGTTTCTCAGCTGTGAAACCCTAATTAACACATGCAGTCTGTCCTAGGTCAGCCATAGCTACAGACTGAGGCCTTTTCTAAAACAAAACAAAAGAAAACAAAAAATAGAAATAATAAAATAAATAAATTAAGCAACCACATGATATCTTTTCTTTCTTTCAGTGATACTCAGAGCTTGAAGCAGTTCACCCATGAGACCTCAGCTCCGGACATTGAGGCTCTTTCCCTAACAAGTATTATGGCTGAACCTGAGGGGTTCTACTGCTGATTTGTGTCCCCCACTTTAAAAAAATAGTTGTTTTCAAAGGCTGCAGGTTCTTAGCCCTGTTCCTTGTTACAGTTGAGTCACAGCCCTGAAAGTTCAGTGGTAGTTAAAGGCACTGAGAAGGGCTTCCTATAGACATCAAAGACCAAGTCTTTGTTTTTAAAAAGTTAATCTGGATTCCCCTACCCCCTGGCATCCTTAGAATTCCTAGAAAGGAAGGCAGGGACCTGGGCAGAAGGGTGCAAGGCTACTGGTGTTTGTAAGTGGTAACAGAAAGCTTTCTCTTGTTGGTACCCTACCCCAAGTTACACTGTCACTTCTTTTTCCTAGTTGTTGTTTTGTCGGTTTGTATTCTCAACATAGACCCGTTTCCTTCCTAACCTTGGCTGTCCTGAACCTTACTGTCCTTGAACTCAGTGATTTGTCTGTCTTGCTGGGATGAAACTGTGAGCTACCATCCAGAAGGAAGCACCCTGCTGAGGTTAGATTGGGGTCTCTTCCATTTTCCTCTATGAACATGCATATGGCAGGCCTGTTCTTTCTTTTTTACTTTTCCTTTTCTTTTTAAAGATTTATTTATTTATTATATTTAAGTATGCTGTAGCTATCTTCAGACAGTCCAGAAGAGGGTGTCAGATTCTGAAGAATCTAAATCATTCTTATTGTCTGCATATGATGTATATAAACACAGCCTCACATATACTCAAAAAAAAAAAAGAAAGATGTGGCTACAGAGAGGGCTCAACAATTAAGAGCATTGTCTCCTCTTCCAGAGAACCTGGGCTCAATTACCAGTATTATATATGGTGGCCCATCTCCAGTTCCAGAGGATCTAATACTCTGTTCTGGAGTCTGTTGGCACAGCATACACATGCAAAACATTCATACACAATCATTGAGAGAGGAGAGAGAGGGGTTGAGAGAGAGGGGAGGTAATCATACCTCCTGACGAGTTTGAAGACCTGAGCTTCATCACTCACACAAATAAATAAATGCAAAATATTTTTTATAAATAAACTCTGCCATTGCCCTTTAAAAATTCCTAGAAAACAAGTTTTATAAGCAACAGTTATATTTACTATATCTAAAGGACAGTCATGGGCATATTCAATAAATAGAAAAAGGCCTGTTAGTCTTAGAAATGGAAAAGACAAACCAAGGAAGGTTTGCAATTACATTATGAGGCAGCTCAGCCCAGCTCTAAGGTTGGAAATAAGACTCGAGAATAGGATACACCTGAAGACAGCCAGCCATTGTTTTTTGTTTTGGAGGCTGAAAGGATACACCTGAAGACAGCCAATGCTGTGTGATGGTGATCTGGTATTTTTTTTTTAATTTTTAAAAACTTTAACACTTTTTATAAAAATTTTATAAAAACTTTTTATTCTCTCTCTCTCTCTCTCTCTCTCTTTCTCTCTCTCTCTTTCTTACTCTCTCTCTCTCTCTCTTTCTTTCTCTCTCTCTCTCTCTCTTTCTCTCTCTCTCTCTCTGTCTCTCTCTTTCTTTCTTTCTTACCCTAGCCCCTACCCTAGCCCTGTCTTTCACCAGGGTGGCCTCGAACTCAGAAACTGACTGCCTCTGCCTACAGAGTGCTCTCATTAAGAGCTTGAGCCACCACTGAATGTTCGGTTTTCTAAGCCTTACCTTGCTCTTGGTGTCTGTTCTCAGCTGTGAAACCCTAATTAACACAAGTAGGCAGTCCTGGGTCAGCCAGAGCTACAGACTGAGGACTTTTCTAAAAACAAATAAAACAACACAAAACAACAAATAGAAATAATAAAATACATAAATTAAGCAACCACAGCATAGCTTATGTCTATCTAGGTGGTACTCAGAAATTCCAGCAGTTGGCCTGTGACACCTCAGCTCACTATAAGTGAGGCTGTGTTTATGTACATCATATGCAGACCATAAGAGGGATTTAGATTCTCCAGAATCTGACACCCTCTTCTGGAGTGTCTGAACAGCTACAGTGTACTTATATCTAATAAATACATAAATAAATAAATAAATAAATAAATAAATAAATAAATAAACATTTTTTTTTAAAAAAGGATAAGAAAGAAAGAAAGACCAGTCAGGCCTGCCATCCTTATCACTGTCTGTATGTCTGTCTGTCTGATCCCCTGGAACTGGAGATGGGCCACCATATAGTTGCTGGTAGTTGATCCCAGGTACTCTGTAAGAGGAGACAATGCTGTTAATTGTTGAGCTTTTAGAGTGGCCCCACCCTTCTTTAAATTTTTAGAAGTATATGTGAGGCTGTGTTTATGTACATCATCTGCAGACCATAAGAGGGATTTAGATTCTTCAGAATCTGACACCCTCTTCTGGAGTGTCTGAACAGCTACAGTGTACTTATATCTAATAAATACATACAAAAATAAATAAATAAATAAATAAATAAATAAATAAACATTTTGTAAAAAGGATAAGACAGAAAGAAAGACCAGGCAGGCCTGCCATCCTTATCCTTATCCTTGTCTGTCTGTCTGTCTGTCTGATCCCCTGGGAGTGGAGATGGGCCACCATATAGTTTCAGGTAGTTGATCCCAGGTTCTCTGGAAGAGGAGACAATGCTGTTAATTGCTGATCCCTTTCAGTGGCCCCCACACCTTTAAATTTTTAGAAGTAAATGTGAGGCTGTGTTTATGTACATCATATGCAGACCATAAGAAGGATTTAGATTCTCCAGAATCTGACACCCTCTTCTGGAGTGTCTGAAGACAACTACATTGTACTTATATCTAATAAATAAATAAATAAATAAATAAATAAATAAATAAATAAACATTATTTTAAAAGGATAAGAAAGAAAGAAAGACCAGGCAGGCCTGCCCTCCTTATCTCTGTCTGTCTGTCTGTCTGTCTGATCACCTGGAACTGGAGATGGGCCACCCTATAGTTGCTGGTAGTTGATCCCACGTTCTTTGGAAGAAGAGAGAATGCTGTTAATTGTTGAGCCCTTTCAGTGGGCCAACCCATCTTTTAATTTTTAGAAGTATATGTGAGGCTGTGTTTATGTACATCACATGCAGACCATAAGAGGGATTTAGATTCTCCAGAAGATGACACCCTCTTCAGGAGTGTCTGAACAGCTACTGTGTACTTTTATCTAATAAATACATAAATAAATAAATAAATAAATAAATAAATAAACATTTTTAAAAATGTATAAGAAATAAAGACCAGGCAGGCCTGCCATCCTTATCTCTGTCTCTCTGTCTGTCTGTCTGTCTGATCCACTTCAACTGGAGATGGGCCACCATAAGGTGCTGGTAGTTTATCCCAGGTTCTCTGAAAGAGGAGACTATGCTGTTAATTGTTGAGCCCTCTCAGTGGCCCCACCCATCTTTAAATTTTTAGAAGTGTATGTGAGGCTGTGTTTATGTACATCATATGCAGACCATAAGAGGGATTTAGATTCTTCAGAATCTGACACCCTCCTCTGGAGTGTCTAAAGAAAGCTACAGTGTACTTATATCTAAGAAATACATAAATAAATAAATAAATAAATAAATAAATAAATATTTTTTAAAAAGGATAAGAAAGAAAGAAAGACCAGGCAGGCCTGCCATCCTTATCTCTGTCTGTCTGTCTGTCTGATACCCTGGAACTGGAGATGGGCCACCTTGTAGGTGCAGGTAGTTGATCCCAGGTTTTCTGGAAGAGGAGACAATGCTGTTAATTGTTGAGCCCTTTCAGTGGCCCCACCCATTTTTAATTTTTAGAAGTATATGTGAGGCTGTGTTTATGTACATCATATTCAAACCATAAGAGGGATTTAGATTCTCCAGAATCTGACACCCTCTTCTGGAGTGTCTGAAGACGGCTACAGTGTACTTATATCTAATAAATAAATAAATAAATAAATAAATAAATAAATAAATAAATAAATATATAAATATTTTTTAAAAAGTATAAGAAATAAAGAAAGACCTGGCAGGCCTGCCATTTTTGTCTGTCTGTCTGTCTGTCTGATCCCCTGGAACTGGAGATGGGCCACTATATAATTGCTGGTAGTTGATCCCAGGTTCTCTGGAAGAGGAGTCAGTGCTGTTAATTGTTGAGCCCTTTCAGTGGCCCCACCCATCTTTAAATTTTTAGAAGTATATGTGAGGCTGTGTTCATGTACATCATATGCAGACCATAAGAGGGATATAGATTCTCGAGAATCTGACACCCTCTTCGGGAGTGTTTGAAGACAGCTACAGTTTACTTATATCTAATAAATACATACTTAAATTAATAAACATTTTTTTAAAAGGATAAGAAAGAAGGAAAGACAAGGTAGGCCTGCCATCCTTAACTCTATCTGTCTGTATGTCTGTCTGTCTGTCTGAACCCCTGTAACTGGAGATGGGCCACCATATAGTTGCTGGTACTTGATCCCAGGTTCTCTATAAGAGGAGACAATGCTGTTAATTGTTGATCCCTTTCATTGGACCAACACATCTTTAAATTTTTAGATGTAAATGTGAGGCTGTGTGTATGTACATCATATGCAGACCATAAGAGGGATATAGATTCTCCAGAATCTGACACCCTCTTCTGGAGTGTCTGAAGACAGCTACAGTGTAAGTATATCTAATAAATACATAAATAAATAAATGAATAAATAAATAAACAAACATTTTTTAAAAGGGATAAGAAAGAAAGAAAAACCAGGCAGGCCTGCCATCCTTGTCTGTCTTTCTCTCTGTCTGTCTGTCTTGCCTAGCCCCTTGAGTAGCCTAGCCTAGTCCCTTGCCTTGACTAGCCCAGCCCCTTGCCTAGCCTAGCCTAGCCCAGCCCTGCCTTGCCTAGCCCTGCCTATCCCTGTCTTTAACCAGGCTGGCCTCGAACTCAGAAACTGACTGCCTCTGCCTCCAGAGTGCTCTCATTAAGAGCTGGAGCCACCACTGACTGTTGGGTTTTCTAAGTCTTACATAGGTATGGTCTGTTTCTCAGCTGTGAAACCCTAATTAACACATGTAGTCTGTCCTAGGTCAGCCATAGCTACAGACTGAGGCCTTTTCTAAAACAAAACAAAAGAAAACAAAAAATAGAAATAATAAAATAAATAAATTAAGCAACCACATGATATCTTTTGTTTCTTTCAATGATACTCAGAGCTTGAAGCAGTTCACCCATGAGACCTCAGCTCCGGACATTGAGGCTCTTTCCCTAACAAGTATTATGGCTGAACCTGAGGGGTTCTACTGCTGATTTGTGTCCCCCACTTTAAAAAAATAGTTGTTTTCAAAGGCTGCAGGTTCTTAGCCCTGTTCCTTGTTACAGTTGAGTCACAGCCCTGAAAGTTCAGTGGTAGTTAAAGGCACTGAGAAGGGCTTCCTATAGACATCAAAGACCAAGTCTTTGTTTTTAAAAAGTTAATCTGGATTCCCCCACCCCCTGGCATCTCTAGAATTCCTAGAAAGGAAGGCAGGGACCTGGGCAGAAGGGTGCAAGGCTACTGGTGTTTGTAAGTGGTAACAGAAAGCTTTCTCTTGTTGGTACCCTACCCAAAGTTACACTGTCACTTCTTTTTCCTAGTTGTTGTTTTGTCGGTTTGTATTCTCAACATAGACCCTTTTCCTTCCTAACCTTGGCTGTCCTGAACCTTACTGTCCTTGAACTCAGTGATTTGCCTGTCTTGCTGGGATGAAACTGTGAGCTACCATCCAGAAGGAAGCACCCTGCTGAGGTTAGATTGGGGTCTCTTCCATTTTCCTCTATGAACATGCATATGGCAGGCCTGTTCTTTCTTTTTTACTTTTCCTTTTCTTTTTAAAGATTTATTTATTTATTAGATTTAAGTATGCTGTAGCTATCTTCAGACAGTCCAGAAGAGGGTGTCAGATTCTGAAGAATCTAAATCATTCTTATTGTCTGCATATGATGTATATAAACACAGCCTCACATATACTCAAAAAAAAAAAGAAAAAGAAAGATGTGGCTACAGAGAGGGCTCAACAATTAAGAGCATTGTCTCCTCTTCCAGAGAACCTGGGCTCAATTACCAGTATTATATATGGTGGCCCATCTCCAGTTCCAGGGGATCTAATACTCTGTTCTGGAGTCTGTGGGCACAGCATACACATGCAAAACATTCTTACACAATCATTGAGAGAGGAGAGAGAGGGGTTGAGAGAGAGGGGAGGTAATCATACCTCCTGACAAGTTTGAAGCCCTGAGCTTCATCACTCACACAAATAAATAAATGCAAAATATTTTTTTATAAATAAACTCTGCCATTGCCCTTTAAAAATTCCTAGAAAACAAGTTTTATAAGCAACAGTTATATTTACTATATCTAAAGGACAGTCATGAGCATATTCAATAAATAGAAAAAGGCCTGTTAGTCTTAGAAATGGAAAAGACAAACCAAGGAAGGTTTGCAATTACATAATGAGGCAGCTCAGCCCAGCTCTAAGGTTGGAAATAAGACTCGAGAATAGGATACACCTGAAGACAGGCAGCCATTGTTTTTTGTTTTGGAGGCTGAAAGGATACACCTGAAGACAGCCAATGCTGTGTGATGGTGATCTGGTATTTTTTTTTTTAATTTTTAAAAACTTTAACACTTTTTATAAAACTTTTATAAAAACTTTTTATTATAAACTTTTCTTTCTTTCTTCCTTCCTTTCTTTCCTCACCCTAGCCCCTACCCTAGCCCTGTCTTTCACCAGGGTGGCCTCGAACTCAGAAACTAACTGTCTCTGCCTACAGAGTGCTCTCATTAAGAGCTTGAGCCACCACTGAATGTAGGGTTTTCTAAGCCTTACCTTGCTCTTGGTGTCTGTTCTCAGCTGTGAAACCCTAATTAACACAAGTAGGCAGTCCTGGGTCAGCCAGAGCTACAGACTGAGGACTTCTCTAAAAACAAATAAAACAAAACAAAACAACAAAGAGAAATAATAAAATACATAAATTAAGCATCCACAGCATAGCTTTTCTCTATCTAGGTGGTACTCAGAAATTCCAGCAGTTGGCCTGTGACACCTCAGCTCACTATATGTGAGGCTGTGTTTATGTACATCATATGCAGACCATAAGAGGGATTTACATTCTCCAGAATCTGACACCCTCCTCTGGAGTGTCTGAAGACAGCTACAGTGTACTTATATCTAAGAAATACATAAATAAATAAATAAATAAATAAATAAATAAATAAATAAATATTTTTTAAAAAGGATAAGAAAGAAAGAAAGACCAGGCAGGCCTGCCATCCTTATCTCTGTCTGTCTGTCTGTCTGTCTGATACCCTGGAACTGGAGATGGGCCACCTTGTAGGTGCAGGTAGTTGATCCCAGGTTTTCTGGAAGAGGAGACAATGCTGTTAATTGTTGAGCCCTTTCAGTGGCCCCACCCATTTTTAATTTTTAGAAGTATATGTGAGGCTGTGTTTATGTACATCATATTCAAACCATAAGAGGGATTTAGATTCTCCAGAATCTGACACCCTCTTCTGGAGTGTCTGAAGACGGCTACAGTGTACTTATATCTAATAAATAAATAAATAAATAAATAAATAAATAAATAAATAAATATATAAATATTTTTTAAAAAGTATAAGAAATAAAGAAAGACCTGGCAGGCCTGCCATTTTTGTCTGTCTGTCTGTCTGTCTGATCCCCTGGAACTGGAGATGGGCCACTATATAATTGCTGGTAGTTGATCCCAGGTTCTCTGGAAGAGGAGTCAGTGCTGTTAATTGTTGAGCCCTTTCAGTGGCCCCACCCATCTTTAAATTTTTAGAAGTATATGTGAGGCTGTGTTCATGTACATCATATGCAGACCATAAGAGGGATATAGATTCTCGAGAATCTGACACCCTCTTCGGGAGTGTTTGAAGACAGCTACAGTTTACTTATATCTAATAAATACATACTTAAATTAATAAACATTTTTTTAAAAGGATAAGAAAGAAGGAAAGACAAGGTAGGCCTGCCATCCTTAACTCTATCTGTCTGTATGTCTGTCTGTCTGTCTGATCCCCTGGAACTGGAGATGGGCCACCATATAGTTGCTGGTAGTTGATCCCAGGTTCTCTATAAGAGGAGACAATGCTGTTAATTGTTGATCCCTTTCATTGGCCCCACACATCTTTAAATTTTTAGATGTAAATGTGAGGCTGTGTGTATGTACATCATATGCAGACCATAAGAAGCATATAGATTCTCCAGAAATTGACACCCTCTTCTGGAGTGTCTAAGACAGCTACAGTGTACGTATATCTAATAAATACATAAATAAATAAATAAATAAATAAATAAATAAATAAATAAACAAACAAACATTTTTTAAAAGGGATAAGAAAGAAAGAAAAACCAGGCAGGCCTGCCATCCTTGTCTGTCTTTCTCTCTGTCTGATCCCCTGGACCTGGAGATGGGCCACCATATAGTTGCTGGTAGTTGATCCCAGGTTCTCTGGAAGAGGAGACAATGCTGTTAATTGTTGAGCGCTTTCAGTGGCCCCACCCATCATTAAATTTTTAGTAGTATATGTGAGGCTGTGTTTATGTACATCATATGCAGACCATAAGAGGGATTTAGATTCTCCAGAATCTGACACCCTCTTCTGGAGTGTCTGAACAGCTACAGTGTACTTATATATACTAAATACATAAATAAATAAATAAATAAACATTTTTTTAAAAAGGATAAGAAAGAAAGAAAAACCAGGCAGGCCTGCCATCCTTAGCACTGTCTGTATGTCTGTCTGTCTGATCCCCTGGAACTGGAGATGGGCCACCATATAGTTGCTGGTAGTTGATCCCAGGTACTCTGGAAGAGGAGACAATGCTGTTAATTGTTGAGCTTTTAGAGTGGCCCCACCCTTCTTTAAATTTTTAGAAGTATATTTGAGGCTGTGTTTATGTACATCATATGCAGACCATAAGAGGGATTTAGATTCTCCAGAATTTGACACCCTCTTCTGGAGTGTCTGAACAGCTACAGTGTACTTATATCTACTAAATAAATAAATAAATAAATAAACATTTTTTAAAAAAGGATAAGAAAGAAAGAAAGACCAGGCAGGCCTGCCATCCATATCTCTGCCTGTCTGTCTGTCTGTCTATCTGATCCAAGGGAACTGGAGATGGGCAACCATATAGTTGCTGGTAGTTGATCCAAGGTTCTCTGGAAGAGGAGACAATGCTCTTAATTGTTGAGCCCTTTCAGTGGCCCCACACTTCTTTAAATATTTAGAAGTATATGTGAGGCTGTGTTTATGTACATCATATTCAGATTATAAGAGGATTTAGATTCTCCAGAATCTGACACCCTCTACTGGAGTGTCTGAAGACAGCTACAGTGTACTTATATATAATAAAAACATAAATAAATAAATAAATAAATAAATAAATAAATAAACATTTTTTAAAAAGGATAAGAAAGAAAGAAAGACCAGGCAGGCCTGCCATCCTTATCTCTGTCTATCTGTCTGTCTGTCTGATCCCCTGGAACTGGAGATGTGCTACCATATAGTTGCTGGTAGTTGATCCCAGGTACTCTGGAAGAGGAAAAAATGCTGTTAATTGTTGAGCTTTTAGAGTGGCCCCACCCTTCTTTAAATTTTTAGAAGTATATGTGAGGCTGTGTTTATGTACATCATATGCAGACCATAAGAGGGATTTAGATTCTCCAGAATCTGACACCCTCTTCTGGAGTGTCTGAACAGCTACAGTGTACTTATATCTACTAAATACATAAATAAATAAATAAATAAATAAATAAATAAATAAATAAATAAATATTTTTTAAAAAGGATAAGACAGAAAGAATGACCAGGCAGGCCTGCCATCCATATCTGTCTGTCTGTCTGTCTGTCTATCTGATCCCTGGGAACTGGAGATGGGCCACGAATAGTTGCTGGTAGTTGATCCCAGGTCTTCTGAATAGGAGACAATGCTGTTAATTGTTCAGCCCTTTCAGTGGCCCCACCCATCTTTAAATTTCTAGAAGTAAATGTGATGCTGTGTTTATGTACATCATATTCAGACCATTAAAGAGGGATTTATATTCTCCAGAATCTGACACCGTCTTTTGGAGTGTCTATGACGGATACAGTGTACTTATATCTAATAAATACATAAATAAAAAAATAAACATTTTTAAAAAACGATAAGAAAGAAAGAAAGACCAGGCAGGCCTGCCATCCTTATCTCTGTCTGTCTGTCTGTCTGTGTGATCCTCTGGAACTGGATATGGGCCACCATAGAGTTGCTTGTAGTTGATCCCAGGTTCTCTGGAAGAGGAGACAATGCTGTTAATTGTTGAGCCCTTTCAGTGGCCCCACCCATCTTTAAATTTTTAGAAGTATATGCGAGGCTGTGTTTATGTACCGAATATGCAGACCATAAGAGGGATTTAGATTCTCCAGAATCTGACACCCTCTTCTGGAGTGTCTGAAGACAGCTACAGTGTACGTATATCTAATAAATTCATAAATAAACAAATAAACATTTTTAAAAAATGATAATAAAGAAAGAGAGACCAGGCAGGCCTGCCATCCTTGTCTGTCTGTCTGTCTGTCTGATCCCCTGGAACTGGAGATGGGCCACCATATAATTGCTGGTAGTTGATCCCAGGTTCTCTGGAAGAGGAGTCAGTGCTGTTAATTGTTGAGCCCTTTCAGTGGCCCCACCCATCTTTAAATTTTTAGAAGTATATTTGAGGCTGTGTTCATGTACATCATATGCAGACCATAAGAGTGATTTAGATTCTCCAGAATCTGACACCCTCTTCTGGAGTGTCTGAAAGCAGCTACAGTGTACTTATATCTAATAAATACATACTTAAATTAATAAACATTTTTTAAAAAGGATAAGAAAGAATGAAAGACCAGGTAGGCCTGCCATCCTTAACTCTATCTGTCTGTATGTCTGTCTGTCTGTCTGATCCCCTGGAACTGGAGATGGGCCACCATATAGTTGCTGTTAGTTGATCCCAGGTTCTCTGGAAGAGGAGACAATGCTGTTAATTGTTGATCCCTTTCATTGGACCAACACATCTTTAAATTTTTAGATGTAATTGTGAGGCTGTGTGTATGTACATCATATGCAGACCATAAGAGGGATATAGATTCTCCAGAATCTGACACCCTCTTCTGGAGTGTCTGAAGACAGCTACAGTGTAAGTAT
Source organism: Mus caroli (assembly GCF_978045245.1). Lineage (NCBI taxonomy): Eukaryota > Metazoa > Chordata > Mammalia > Rodentia > Muridae > Mus > Mus caroli. The sequence continues at coordinate 146,827 of NW_028227285.1, read as the reverse complement.
ATCTAATAAATACATAAATAAATAAATGAATAAATAAATAAACAAACATTTTTTAAAAGGGATAAGATGGAAAGAAAAACCAGGCAGGCCTGCCATCCTTGTCTGTCTTTCTCTCTGTCTGTCTGTCTTGCCTAGCCCCTTGAGTATCCTAGCCTAGTCCCTTGCCTTGACTAGCCCAGCCCCTTGCCTAGCCTAGCCTAGCCCAGCCCAGCCCTGCCTTGCCTAGCCCTGCCTATCCCTGTCTTTAACCAGGCTGGCCTCGAACTCAGAAACTGACTGCCTCTGCCTCCAGAGTGCTCTCATTAAGAGCTGGAGCCACCACTGACTGTTGGGTTTTCTAAGTCTTACATAGGTATGGTCTGTTTCTCAGCTGTGAAACCCTAATTAACACATGTAGTCTGTCCTAGGTCAGCCATAGCTACAGACTGAGGCCTTTTCTAAAACAAAACAAAAGAAAACAAAAAATAGAAATAATAAAATAAATAAATTAAGCAACCACATGATATCTTTTGTTTCTTTCAATGATACTCAGAGCTTGAAGCAGTTCACCCATGAGACCTCAGCTCCGGACATTGAGGCTCTTTCCCTAACAAGTATTATGGCTGAACCTGAGGGGTTCTACTGCTGATTTGTGTCCCCCACTTTAAAAAAATAGTTGTTTTCAAAGGCTGCAGGTTCTTAGCCCTGTTCCTTGTTACAGTTGAGTCACAGCCCTGAAAGTTCAGTGGTAGTTAAAGGCACTGAGAAGGGCTTCCTATAGACATCAAAGACCAAGTCTTTGTTTTTAAAAAGTTAATCTGGATTCCCCCACCCCCTGGCATCCTTAGAATTCCTAGAAAGGAAGGCAGGGACCTGGGCAGAAGGGTGCAAGGCTACTGGTGTTTGTAAGTGGTAACAGAAAGCTTTCTCTTGTTGGTACCCTACCCCAAGTTAAACTGTCACTTCTTTTTCCTAGTTGTTGTTTTGTCGGTTTGTATTCTCAACATAGACCCTTTTCCTTCCTAACCTTGGCTGTCCTGAACCTTACTGTCCTTGAACTCAGTGATTTGCCTGTCTTGCTGGGATGAAACTGTGAGCTACCATCCAGAAGGAAGCACCCTGCTGAGGTTAGATTGGGGTCTCTTCCATTTTCCTCTATGAACATGCATATGACAGGCCTGTTCTTTCTTTTTTACTTTTCCTTTTCTTTTTAAAGATTTATTTATTTATTAGATTTAAGTATGCTGTAGCTATCTTCAGACAGTCCAGAAGAGGGTGTCAGATTCTGAAGAATCTAAATCATTCTTATTGTCTGCATATGATGTATATAAACACAGCCTCACATATACTCAAAAAAAAAAAGAAAAAGAAAGATGTGGCTACAGAGAGGGCTCAACAATTAAGAGCATTGTCTCCTCTTCCAGAGAACCTGGGCTCAATTACCAGTATTATATATGGTGGCCCATCTCCAGTTCCAGGGGATCTAATACTCTGTTCTGGAGTCTGTGGGCACAGCATACACATGCAAAACATTCTTACACAATCATTGAGAGAGGAGAGAGAGGGGTTGAGAGAGAGGGGAGGTAATCATACCTCCTGACAAGTTTGAAGACCTGAGCTTCATCACTCACACAAATAAATAAATGCAAAATATTTTTTTATAAATAAACTCTGCCATTGCCCTTTAAAAATTCCTAGAAAACAAGTTTTATAAGCAACAGTTTTATTTACTATATCTAAAGGACAGTCATGAGCATATTCAATAAATAGAAAAAGGCCTGTTAGTCTTAGAAATGGAATGGACAAACCAAGGAAGGTTTGCAATTACATAATGAGGCATCTCAGCCCAGCTCTAAGGTTGGAAATAAGACTCGAGAATAGGATACACCTGAAGACAGCCAGCCATTGTTTTTTGTTTTGGAGGCTGAAAGGATACACCTGAAGACAGCCAATGCTGTGTGATGGTGATCTAGTATTTTTTTTTTAATTTTTAAAAACTTTAACACTTTTTATAAAACTTTTATAAAAACTTTTTCTTTCTTTCTTTTTTTCTTTCCTTTCTTTCTTTCCTTCTTTCCTTTCTTCCTTACCTCACCCTAGCCCCTACCCTAGCCCTGTCTTTCACCAGGATGGCCTCGAACTCAGAAACTGACTGCCTCTGCCTACAGAGTGCTCTCATTAAGAGCTTGAGCCACCACTGAATGTAGGGTTTTCTAAGCCTTACCTTGCTCTTGGTGTCTGTTCTCAGCTGTGAAACCCTAATTAACACAAGTAGGCAGTCCTGGGTCAGCCAGAGCTACAGACAGAGGACTTCTCTAAAAACAAATAAAACAAAACAAAACAACAAATAGAAATAATAAAATACATAAATTAAGCAACCACAGCATAGCTTTTCTCTATCTAGGTGTTACTCAGAAATTCCAGCAGTTGGCCTGTGACACCTCAGCTCAGTATATGTGAGGCTGTGTTTATGTACATCATATGCAGACCATAAGAGGGATTTACATTCTCCAGAATCTGACACACTCCTCTGGAGTGTCTAAAGAAAGCTACAGTGTACTTATATCTAAGAAATACATAAATAAATAAATAAATAAATAAATATTTTTAAAAAAGGATAAGAAAGAAAGAAAGACCAGGCAGGCCTGCCATCTTTATCTCTGCCTGTCTGTCTGTCTGTCTGATCCCCTGGAACTGGAGATGGGCCACCTTGTAGGTGCTGGTAGTTGATCCGAGGTTCTCTGGAAGAGGAGACAATGCTGTTAATTGTTGAGCCCTTTCAGTGGCCCCACCCATTTTTAATTTTTAGAAGTATATGTGAGGCTGTGTTTATGTACATCATATTCAGACCATAAGAGGGATTTAGATTCTCCAGAATCTGACACCATCTTCTGGAGTGTCTGAAGACGGCTACAGTGTACTTATATCTAATAAATAAATAAATAAATAAATAAATAAATAAATAAACATTTTTTAAAAAGTATAAGAAATAAAGAAAGACCAGTCAGGCCTGCCATCCTTATCTCTGTCTCTCTGTCTGTCTGTCTGTCTGATCCCTTGGAACTGGAGATGGGCCACCATAAGGTGCTGGTAGTTTATCCCAGGTTCCCTGAAAGAGGAGACAATGCTGTTAATTGTTGAGCCCTCTCAGTGGCCCCACACATCTTTAAATTTTTAGAAGTATATGTGAGGCTGTGTTTATGTACATCATATGCAGTCCATAAGAGGGATTTAGATTCTCCAGAATCTGACACCCTCTTCTGGAGTGTCTGAAGACAGCTACAGTGTACTTATATCTAATAAATACATAAATAAATATATAAATAAACATTTTTTTAAAAAGGATAAGAAAGAAAGAAAGACCAGGCAGGCCTGCCATCCTTATCACTGTCTGTATGTCTGTCTGTCTGATCCCCTGGAACTGGAGATGGGCCACCATATAGTTGCTGGTAGTTGATCCCATGTACTCTGGAAGAGGAGACAATGCTGTTAATTGTTGAGCCCTTTCAATGGCCCCACACTTCTTTAAATATTTAGAAGTATTAGTGAGGCTGTGTTTATGTACATCATATTCAGATTATAAGAGGATTTAGATTCTCCAGAATCTGACACCCTCTACTGGAGTGTCTGAAGACAGCTACAGTGTACTTATATATAATAAATACATAAGTAAATAAATAAATAAATAAACATTTTTTAAAAAGGATAAGATAGAAAGTAAGACCAGGCAGGCCTGCCATCCTTATCTCTGTCTCTCTGTCTGTCTGTCTGATCCCCTGGAACTGGAGATGGGCTACCATAAAGTTGCTGGTAGTTGATCCCAGGTTCTCTGAAAGAGGAGACAATGCTGTTAATTGTTGAGCCCTCTCAGTGGCCCCACACATCTTTAAATTTTTAGAAGTATATGTGAGGCTGTGTTTATGTACATCATATGCAGACCATAAGAGGGATTTAGATTCTCCAGAATCTGACACCCTCTTCTGGAGTGTCTGAAGACAGCTACAGTGTACTTATATCTAATAAATACATAAATAAATATATAAATAAACATTTTTTAAAAAGGATAAGAAAGAAAGAAAGACCAGGCAGGCCTGCCATTTTTATCACTGTCTGTATGTCTGTCTGTCTGATCCCCTGGAACTGGAGATGGGCCACCATATAGTTGCTGGTAGTTGATCCCAGGTACTCTGGAAGAGGAGACAATGCTGTTAATTGTTGAGCTTTTAGAGTGGCCACACCCTTCTTTAAATTTTTAGAAGTATATGTGAGGCTGTGTGGGGCCACTGAAAGTCACATAGAGAGACAGAGAGAGACAGAGAGAGACAAAGAAAGACAGAGAGAGACATAGAGAGACAGAGAGATACATTGAGAGAGACAGAGAGACAGAGAGAGACACAGAGAGAGACACAGAGAGACACAGAGAGAGACACACAGAGAGACAGAGACAGACAGAGAGAGACAGAGAGAGACAGAGAGAGACAGAGATAGAGACAGAGAGAGACAAAGAGAGACAGAGAGACAGAGAGAGAGACAGAGAGAGACAGAGAAAGACAGAGTGAGACAGAGAGAGACACAGAGAGAGACAGAGATACACAGAGTGAGAAAGAGAGAGAGACAGAGAGAGACAGAGAGAGAGACAGAGAGAGAGACAGAGAGAGACAGAGAGAGACAGAGTGAGACAGAAAGAGACACAGAGAGAGACAGAGAGAGACAAAGAAAAACACAGAGAGACAGAGAGAGACAGAGAGAGACAGAGAGAGACAGAGAGAGAGACAGAGAGAGACAGAGAGAGACAAAGAAAAACACAGAGAGAGACAGAGAGAGACAGAGAGATACAGAGAGAGTCAGAGAGACAGAGAGAGACAGAGTTAGAGACAGAGAGAGACAGAGAGAGAAACAGAGAGAGACAGAGACACACAGAGAGAGACACAGAGAGAGACAGAGAGAGAGACACAGAGAGACAGAGACAGACAGAGAGAGACAGAGAGAGACAGAGATAGAGACAGAGAGAGACAGAGAGAGATAGAGAGAGACACAAAGAGACAGAGAGAGACAGAGAGAGACAAAGAAAGACACAGAGAGAGACAGAGAGAGACAGAGAGATACAGAGAGAGAGACAGAGAGAGACAGAAAGATACAGAAGGACAGAGAGAGACAGAGAGAGACAGAGAGACAGAGATAGAGACAGAGAAAGACAGAGAGAGACACAGAGAGAGACTGAGGGAGACAGAGAGAGAGACAGAGAGAGACATAGAAGAGACAAAGAAAGACACAAGAGAGACAGAGAGAGTCAGACATAGAGACAAAGAAAGACAGAGGGAGACACTGAGAGAGAGAGACAGAGAGAGACAGAGAGATACAGACAGAGAGACAAAGAGAGACAGAGAGAGACAGAGAGAAAGAGAGAGACAGAGAGAGTCAGAGAGAGACAGAGATAGAGACAGAGAGAGACAGAGAGAGGGACAGAGAGAGACAGAGACAGAGTGAGAAATACAGAGAGAGACAGAGTTAGAGAGAGAGACAGAGAGAGACAGAGAGAGAGACAGAGACAGAGACAGAGAGAGAGACAGAAAGAGACAGAGTGAGACACAGAAAGAGAGAGACAGAGAGAGACAAAGAAAGACACAGAGAGAGACATAGAGAGATAGAGAGATACATTGAGAGAGACATAGAGAGACAGAGAGAGACAGAGATAGAGACAGAGAGAGACAGAGAGAGACACAGAGAGAGACAGAGAGACACAGAGAGACACAGAGAGAGATACAGAGAGACACAGAGAGAGACAGAGATAGACATAGACAGACAGAGACAGACAGAGAGATACAGAGAGAGACAGAGATAGAGACAGAGAGAGACAGAGAGTGAGACAGAGAGAGACAGAGAGAGAGACACCGAAAGACAGAGAGAGACAGAGAGAGACAATGAAAGACACAGAGAGAGACTAAGAGAGACAGAGAGAGACAGAGAGAGACAGAGAGAGACAAAAAAAGACACAGAGAGAGACAGAGAGCGATATAGATAGAGAAAAAGAAAGACAGAGAGAGACACAGAGAGAGAGACAGAGAGAGACAGAGAGAGACAGAGAGATACAGAGAGAGAGACAAAGAGAGACAGAGAGAGAGACAGAGTGAGACAGAGAGAGAGAGAGAGACTGAGAGAGACAAAGAAAGACACAGAGAGAGACATAGAGAGACAGAGAGATACATTGAGAGAGACAGAGAGAGACAGAGATAGACAGAGAGAGACAGAGAGAGACACAGAGAGAGACAGAGAGACACAGAGAGACACAGAGAGACACAGAGAGAGACAGAGAGAGACACAGAGAGACACAGAGAGAGACACAGAGAGACACAGAGAGACACAGAGAGATACAGAGAGAGAGACAAAGAGAGACAGAGAGAGACAGAGAGAAAGAGAGAGACAGAGAGAGTCAGAGAGAGACAGAGATAGAGACAGAGAGAGACAGAGAGAGGGACAGAGAGAGACAGAGACAGAGTGAGAAAGACAGAGAGAGACAGAGATAGAGAGAGAGAGACAGAGAGAGACACAGAGAGAGACAGAAAGAGACAGAGAGAGACAAAGAAAGACACAGAGAGAGACATAGTGAGACAGAGAGATACATTGAGAGAGACAGAGAGAGACAGAGAGAGACAGAGACACAGAGAGAGACAGAGAGACAGAGAGAGAGACAGAGAGATATAGAGATAGAGACAGAAGGGACAGAGAGAGACAGAGAGAGACCGACAGAGTGACAGATGGAGACAGAGAGAGACAGAGACAGATAGAGTTAGACAGAGAGAGACAGAGAGAGACAGAGAGAGAGAGAGATAGAGAGAGAGACAGAGAGAGACAGAGAGGGACAGAGTGACAGAGAGAGACAGAGAGAGACAGAGATAGAGACAGAGAGATACAGAGTGAGGGACAGAGAGAGACAGAGAGAGACAGATAGAGACAGAGAGACAGATAGAGACAGAGAGAAACAGAGAGAGACAGAGTGACAGAGAGAGACAGAGAGAGACAGAGACAGAGAAAGAGAGAGAGACAGAGAGAGACAGAGAGAGTCAGATAGACAGAGAGAGACAGAGAGAGACAGTGAGAGACAGAGAGAGACAGAGTGACAGAGAGAGACAGAGAGAGACAGAGATAGAGACAGAGACAGAGAGAGGGAAAGAGAGAGACAGAGAGAGACAGAGAGAGACAGAGAGAGACAGAGAGAGACAGAGAGAGAGACAGATAGAGACAGAGAGAAACAGAGAGAGACAGAGATAGAGAAAGAGAGAGACAAAGAGAGACATAGAGAGAGAGACAGAGAGAGACAGAGAGAGACAGAGCGAGACAAAGAAAGACACAGAGAAAGACAGAGACAGAGAGATACAGAGATAGAGACAGAGAGTGACAGATAGACAGAGAGAGACAGAGAGAGACAGAGAGAGACAGAGTTACAGAGAGAGACAGAGAGAGACAGAGATAGAGACAGAGAGAGACAGAGAGAGGGAAAGAGAGAGACAGAGATAGAGAAGGAGAGAGACAGAGAGAGACAGAGAGAGACAGAAAGAGTCAGAAGGACAGAGAGAGACAGAGATAGAGACAGAGAGAGACAGAGAGAAAGAGAGAGACAGAGAGAGTCAGAGAGAGACAGAGACAGAGTGAGAAAGACAGAGAGAGACAGAGATAGAGAGAGAGACAGAGAGAGACACACAGAGAGACAGAGAGAGACAGAGAGAGACAAAGAAAGACACAGAGAGAGACATAGAGAGAGAGATACATTGAGAGAGACAGAGAGAGACAGAGAGAGACAGAGAGAGAGATAGAGAGAGACACAGAGAGAGACAGAGAGAGACAGAGAGACAGAGAGAGACAAAGAAAGACACAGAGAGAGACAGAGAGAGACAGAGAGACAGAGAGAGACAGAGAGAGACAGATAGACAGAGAGAGACAGAGAGAGACAGAGAGAGACAGAGTGACAGAGAGAGACATAGAGAGAAAGAGATAGAGACAGAGAGAAGGAAAGAAAGAGACACACAGAGAGATAGAGACAGAGAGATAGAGACAGAGAGAAACAGAGAGAGACAGAGATAGAGAAAGAGAGAGACAGAGAGAGACATAGAGAGAGTTACAGAGAGAGACAAAGAGAGACAGAGAGAGACAAAGAAAGACACAGAGAGAGACAAAGAGAGACAGAGAGATACAGAGAGAGAGAAAGAGAAAGACAGAGAGAGACATAAAGAGAGAGACAGAGAGAGACAGGGAGAGACAGAGAGAGACAAAGAAAGACACAGAGAGAGACAGAGAGGGACAGAGAGAGACAGAGAGAGACAGAGTGACAGAGAGAGACAGAGAGAGACAGAGATAGAGACAGAGAGAGACAGAGAGGGAAAGAGAGAGACAGAGAGAGAGAGACAGAGAGAGACAGAGAGAGAGACAGATAGAGACAGAGAGAAATAGAGAGAGACAGAGATAGAGAAAGAGAGAGACAGAGAGAGACATAGAGAGAGAGACAGAGAGAGACTTTCCACTTTTTCAGGTTTTCTTGCCATATTCCGGTTCCTTCAGTGTGAGTTTTTAATTTTCTAATTCTTTCAGGGTTTTTTGCCATATTCTGGGTCCTACAGCGTGTATTTTTAATTTTCCAAGTTTTTCAGGGTTACTCAGCATATTTTGGGTCCTACAGTGTGATTTTTTTCATTTTCCACCTTTTTCAGGTTTTCTTGCCAATTTCGGGGTACTTCAGTGTGAGTTTTTAATATTCCACTTTTTACAGGGTTAATCGCCATATTCTGCGTCCTACAGTGTGATTTTTAAATTTTCCACGATTCTCAGGGTTTCTCGCCATATTCAGGTCCTACAGTTTGATTTTTTAATTTTAAACGTTTTTAAGTTTTTTTCGTCATGTTCTGGGTCCTACAGTTTGATATTCTCATTATCCAACTTTTTCAGATTTTCTCAGCATATTCTGGGTCCTACATTGTGAATTTTTAATTTTCCACGTTTTTCAAGGTTTCTTGCCATATTCTGGTCCTATAGTGTGATTTTCTCATTTTCCTCCTTTTTCAGTGTTTCTCGCCATATTCTGGGTCCTACAGTGTGAATATTTAATTTTCCATGTTTTTCATGTTTTCTCGACATATTCTGGGTCCTTCAGTTTGTGTTTTTAATTTTCCTCGTTTTTCAGGTTTTCTCACCATATTCCCGGACCTTCAGTGTGAATTTTTAATTTTCCATGTTTTTCAGGTTTTTTCGTCATATTCTGGGTCCTAGAGTGTGATTTTCTCATTTCCACGTTTTTTAGGATTTCTCCCCATATTCGGGGTCCTTCAGTGTGAGTTTTTGATTTCCTACTTTTTCAGGGTTTCTCAATATATTCTGGTTCCTACAGAGTGTATTTTATTTTTCCAAGTTTTTCAAGGGTTTCTAGGCATATTCTGGGTCCTACAGTGTGAACATTTAATTTTCCATGATTATCAGGGTTTCTCAGCATATTCTGGGTCCTGCAGTGTGATTTTCTCATTTTTCACCTTTTTCAAGTTTTTTCGCTATTCTGGGTTCTACATGTGATTTTCTCATTTTCCACCTTTTTCAGGTTTTCTCGCTATATTCCGGGTCCTTCAGTGTGAATTTTTAATTTTCCACGTTTTTCAGGGTTTCTCGGCATATTCTGTTTCCTGCAGTGTGATTTTCTCATTTTCCAAGTTTTTCAGGTTTTTTCGTAATTCTGGGTCTTACAGTGTGATTTTCTCATTTTTCACCTTTTGCAGGGTTTCTTGCCATATTCTGGGTCCAACAGAGTGTATTTTTAATTTACCACGTTTTTCCGGTTTCTCACCATATTCTGGGTCCAACAGCGCGTATTTTCAATTTTCCACGTTTTTCAGGGTTTCTCGGCATATTCTGGGTCCTAAAGTGTGATTTTCTCATTTTCGAAGTTTTTCAAGTTTTTTCGCAATTCTGGGTCCTACAGTCATTTATTCTCATTTTCCACCTTTTTCAGGTTTTCTCGCCATATTCGGGGTCTTTCAGTGTGAATTTTTAGTTTTTTACTTTTTTCAGGTTTTCTTGCCATATTCTGGGTCATTCAGTGTGAGTTTTTAATTTTACACGTTTTTCAGGTTTTTTCGTCATATTCTGGGTACTACAGTGTGATTTTTCTCATTTTCTCGTTTTTCAGGTTTTCTTGCCATATTCCAGGTCCTTCAGGGTGAATTTTTAATTTTCCATGTTTTTCAGTATTTCTCGCCATATTCTGGGTAATACAGTGTGAATTTTTAATTATCCACTTTTTTCATGGTTTCTCGCCATATTCTGTGTCCGACAGTGTGAATTTTTAATTTTCATGTTTTTCAGGGTTTCTCAGCATATTCTAGGTCCTGCAGTGTGATTTTCTCATTTTCCACGTTTTATAAATTTTTTCGTAATTCTGGGTCCTACAGTGTGATTTTCTCATTTTCTACGTTTTTCATGTTTTTTCGCAATTCTGTGTCCTACAGTGTGATTATTCTCTATTTCCACCTTTTTCAGGTATTCTTGCCATATTCAGGGTCCTTCCGTGTAAGTTTTTAATTTTCTACTTTTTTCAGGGTTTCCTGTCATAATCTGGCTCCTTCAAAGCATATTTTTATTTTTCCTCGTTTTTCTGGGTTTCTCAGCATATTCTGGGTCCTACAGTGTATTTTTCTCATTTTTAAACATTTTCAGATTTTCTCACCATATTCGGGGTCCTACAGTGTGAATTTTTAATTTTAATCGTTTTTAAGTTTTTTTCATCATATTCTGGGTCCTACAGTTGATTTTGTCATTAACCACCTTTTTCATGTTTTCTCACCATATTCGTGGTCCTTCAGTGTGAGTTTTTAGTTTTTTAGTTTTTTCATGGTTTGTTGCCATATTCTGGGTCCTACAGCGTGTATGTTTAATTTTGCACATTTTTCAGGGTTTCTCGGCATATTCTGGGTTCTACAGTGTGATTTTCTCATTTTCGACGTTTTTCAAATTTTTTTCGCAATTCTGGGTCCTATAGTGTGATTTTCTCATTTTCCACCTTTTTCAGGTTTTCTCGACATATTCAGGGTCCTTCAGTGTGAGATTTAAATTTTTTACTTTTTTCAGTGTTTCTCGCCATATTCTGCATCCTACAGTGTGAATTTTAAATTTTTCACGTTTTTCAGGTTTTCTTGCCATGTTCTGTGTCCTACAGTATGAATTTTTAATTTTAAACCTTTTTAAGTTTTTTTCGTCATATTCTGGGTCCTTCAGTGTGATTTTCTCATTTTCCAACTTTTTCAGGTCTTCTCGGCATATTCTGAGTCCTACAGTGTGAATTTTCGATTTTCCACGTTTTTCAAGTTTTCTTGCCATATTCTGTTCCTAGAGTGTGAATTTTTAATTTTCCACTTTTTTCAGTGTTTCTCTCCCTATCCTGGGTTCTACTTTGTGAATATTTAATTTTCCATGTTTTTCAGGTTTGCTCGCCATATTCTGGGTCCTTCAGTGTAAGTTTCTAATTTTCCTCGTTTTTCAGGTTTTCCCGCCATATTCAAGGTCATACAGTGTGATTTTCTCATTTCCAAGTTTTTCTTATTTTCTTGCCATATTCCAGGTTCTTCAGTGTGAATTTTTAATTTTCCACGTTTTTCAAGGTTTCTTGCCATATTCTGGTCCTTTAGAGTGAATTTTTAATTTTCAAGATTTTACAGTTTCTCAAAATATTCTGTGTCCTCCAGTGTGAATATTTAATTTTCTAGGTTTTACAGGTTTTCTTGCCATATTCTGGGTCCTTCAGTGTGAGATTTTAATTTTCCTCATTTTTCAGTTTTGCTCGCTATATCCGGGTCCTTGAGTGTGAATTTTTATTTTTCCACATTTTTCAGGTTTCTTCGTCATAATCTGGTTCTACAGTGTGATTTTTTCATTTCCATGTTTTTCAGGTTTTCTCGCCATATTTGGGGTCCTTCAGTGTGAGTTTTTTAATTTCTAGTTTTTAAGGTTTTCTTGCCATATTCTGGGTACTACAGTGTGAATTTTAAATTTTCCACGTTTTTTAAGTTATTTCGTCATATTCTGATTATTACAGTGTGATTTTCTCGTTTTTTTTCCTTTTTCAGTGTTTCTCGCCATATTCAGGGTCCTATAGTGTGAATATTTAATTTTCAATGTTTTTCAGGTTTTCTCAGCATATTCTGGCTCCTGCAGTGTTATTTTCTCGTTTTCAACCTTTTTCAGGTTTTCTCACAATTCTGGGTCCTACATGTGATTTTCTCATTTTCCACCTTTTTCAGGTTATCTCGCCATAATCTAGGTCCTACAGTGTGAGTTTTTAATTTTCCTCGTTTTTTCAGGTTTTCTCGCCATATTCTGATTCCTTCAGTGTGAATTTTTAATTTTCCACGTTTTCCAGGTTTTTTCATCATATTCTGGGTCCTACAGTGTGTTATTCTCGTTTCCAAGTTTTTCAGGATTTCTTGCCATATTCCAGGTCCTGCAGTGTGAATTTTTAATTTTCCACGTTTTTCAGTATTTCTCCCCATATTTTGGGTAATACAGTGTGGATTTTTAATTTTCCTCGTTTTTCAGGTTTTCTCGCCAAATTCCGGGTCCTTCAGTGTGAATTTTTAATTTTCCACGATTTTCAGGGATTCTCAGCATATTCTGGGTCGTGCAGTGTGATTTTCTCATTTTCCACCTTTTTCATGTTTTCTAGCCATATCCTCGTCCATCAGTGTGAGTTTATAGTTATCTACTTTTTTCAGGGTTGCTGGCCGTATTCTGGGTAATACAGTTTGAATTTTTATTGTCCAATTTTTTTCAAGGTTTCTCGCCATAATGTGGGTCTGACAGTGTGAATTTTTAATTTTCACGTTTTTCACGGTTTCTTGGCATATTTTGGGTCCTGAAGAGTGATTTTCTCATTTTCCACGTTTTTAAAGTTTTTTCGTAATTCTGGGTCCTACAGTGTGATTTTCTCATTTTCCACCTTTTTCAGGTTTTCTCGCCATATTCCGGGTCCTTCAGTGTGAGTTTTTAATTTTCTAATTCTTTCAGGGTTTCTTGCCATATTCTGGGTCCTACAGCGTGTATTTTTAATTTTCCACGTTTTTCAGGGTTACTCGGCCTATTCTGGGTCCTACAGTGTGATTTTCTCATTTTTGACATTTTTCAAGTTTTTGGTTTTGCAATTCTGGTCCTACAGTGTGATTTTCTCATTTTCCACCTTTTTCAGGTTTTCTCGCCATATTCCGGGTCCATCAGTGTGAGTTTATAGTTATCTACTTTTTTCAGGGTTGATTGCCATATTCTGGGTAATACAGTGAGAATTTTCATTGTCCAATTTTTTCATGGTTTCTCGCCATAATCTGGTTCCCCCAGCGTATATTTTTAATTTTCCACGTTTTCAGGGTTTCTCGGCATATTCTGGGTCCTACAGTGTGATTTTCTCATTTTTGATATTTTTCAAGTTTTTTGTTTTGCAATTCTGGTCCTACAGTGTGATTTTCTCATTTTCCACCTTTTTCAGGTTTTCTCGCCATATTCCGGGTCCTTCAGTGTGAGTTTTTAATTTTCTAATTCTTTCAGGGTTTCTTGCCATATTCTGGGTCCTACAGCGTGTATTTTTAATTTTCCACGTTTTTCAGGGTTACTCGGCCTATTCTGGGTCCTACAGTGTGATTTTCTCATTTTTGACATTTTTCAAGTTTTTTGTTTCGCAATTCTGGATCCTACAGTGTGATTTTCTCATTTTCCACCTTTTTCAGGTTTTCTTGCCATTTTCGGGGTACTTCAGTGTGAGTTTTTAATATTCTACTTTTTACAGGGTTAATCGCCATATTCTGTGTCCTACAGTGTGATTTTTAAATTTTCCACGTTTCTCTGGGTTTCTCGCCATATTCTGGTCCTACAGTGTGAATTTTTAATTTTAAACGTTTTTAAGTTTTTTTTCGTCATGTTCTGTGTCCTACACTGTGAAATGCTCATTATCCAACTTTTTCAGGTTTTCTCAGCATATTCTGGGTCCTTCAGTGTGAATATTTAATTTTCCATGTTTTTCATGTTTTCTTGCCATATTCCGGGTCCTTCAGTTTGTGTTTTTAATTTTCCTCGTTTTTCAGGTTTCTTGCCATATACCCGGTCCTTCAGTGTGAATTTTTAATTTTCCTGGTTTTTCAGATTTTTTCGTCATATTCTTGGTCCTAGAGTGTGATTTTCTCATTTCCACGTTTTTCAGGATTTCTCCCCGTATTTGGGGTCCTTCAGTGTGAGTTTTTGATTTTCTACTTTTTCAGGGTTTCTCAATATATTCTGGTTCCTACAGCGTGTATTTTATTTTTCCACATTTTTCAAGGGTTTCTCCGCATATTCTGGGTCCTACAGTGTGATTTTTTTTTTTTATTTTCGACGGTTTTCAAGTTTTTTCGCAATTCTGGGTCCTACAGTGTGATTTTCTCATTTTCCACCTTTTTTCAGGTTTTCTCGCCATATTCGGGGTCCTTCAGTGTGAGTTTCTAATTTCCTAGTTTTTCAAGTTTTTTCGTAATTCTAGGACCTACAGTGTGGTTTTCTCATTTTCCACCTTTTTCAGGTTTTTTTCGCCATATTTGGGGTCCTTCAGTGTGAGCTTTTAATTTTCTACATTTTTCAGGGTTTTTCGCCATATTCTGGGTCCTTCAGTGTGAATTTTTAATGTTCCTTGTTTTTCTGGTTTTCTTGCCATATTCCAGGTCCTTCAGTGTGAATTTTTACTTTTCCACGTTTTTTAGTATTTCTTGCCATATTCTGGGAAATACAGTGTGAATTTTTAATTTTCATGTATTCAGTGTTTCTAGGCATATTCTGGGTCCTCCACTGTGATTTTCTCATTTTCGACGTTTTTCAAGTTTTTTCGTTAATCACTGTGATTTCTCATTTTCCACCTTTCAGGGTTCCTCGCCATATTTTGGGTCCTTCAGTGTGAGTTTTTAATTTTCTAATTTTTTCAGGTTTTCTTGCCATATTCTGGGTCCTATTGTGTATATTTTTAATTTTCCACGTTTTTCAGGGTTTCGTGGCATATTCTTGGTTCTACACTGTGATTATCTCATTTTCCACCTTTTTCAGGTTTTCTCTCCATATTCGGCGTCCTTCAGTGGGAGTTTTTAATTTTCTACTTTTTTCAGGGTTTCTCGCCATATTCTGGGTCCTACAGTGTGATTTTCTCATTTGGGACTTTTTACAAATTTTTTCGCAATTCTGGGTCCTACAGTGTGATTATTATCATTTTTAAACTTTTTCAGGTTTTCTCGCCATATTCGGGATCCTTCAGTGTGAGGTTTTAATTTTCCTCGTTTTTCAGGTTTTCTCGACATATTCTGGGTCCTTCAGTGTGAATTTTTAATTTTCACGTTTTTCAGGGTTTCTCGACATATTCCGGGTCCTTCAGTGTGAATTTTTTATTTTCCACGTTTTTCAGGTTTTTTCGTTATATTCTGGGTCTTACAGTGTGATTTTCTCATTTCCATGTTTTTCAGGTTTTCTAGCCATATTCCACGTCCTTCAGTGTGAATTTTTAATTTTCTAGGTTTTTCAGTATTTCTTGCCATATTCTGGGTAATACAGTGTGATTTTCTCATTTTCCACTTTTTTCAGGTTTAATCGCAATATTTGGGGTCCTTCAGTGTGAGTTTTTAATTTTGTACTTTTTCAGGGTTTCTCGGCATATTCTGGGTCCTACAGTGTGATTTTCTCATTTTCGATATTTTTCATGTTTTTTCCCAATTCTGGGTCCTACAGTGTGATTATTCTCATTTTCCACCTTTCAGGTTTTCTCGCCATATTCGGGGTCTTTCAGTGTGAATTTTTAATTTTCTACTTTTTTCAGGTTATCTCGCCATATTCTGGGTCCTTCAGTGTGAGTTTTTATTTTTTCTGGTTTTGTAGCCATATTCCGGGTCCTTCAGTGTGAATTTTTAATTTTCCATGTTTTTCAGGTGTTTTCATCATATTCTGGGTCCTACAGTGTGATTTT